>NW_015505742.1:327013-328812 GCF_001515645.1 Sinocyclocheilus grahami
ATATTTTCAGTGTCACACGATTCTTCAGAAATCGTTATAAAATGCTGTTTTGGTGCTCAAGAAACATTTCTTATTATTATCAATGTTGAAAACAGCCACTGTGATACATGTTTTTCAGGATTGATAAATATTATATTCTGTAAGTAATTATAAATGTTTTGACTGTGAATAGTGATGAATGTATTGCCTTGCTGAGCAAAATGATTATTATATTTTTATTTTATATCTTTAAAAAAATGCTTACATCAGACATTTGGACAGTTGTGTATACAGTATATGTTATTAATAATAATTAATACTAAAATGTATTCAGTTAACTGTTAAATAAATAGTTTAAATTTCAGAGTAAAATGCAAAACAATATTCCATTTCTCTGCAGATGGCGATGATTTCGTGTCACTTCAGGTCACCAGAGGCATTAACTTTTAATAAAATGAGCCGGTGTGTGAAGCTCAGGGTTTCTCTGCTGAGCACCTGATGGTGTCTATTCATGCCAGTTCATCTCATCGCCAGAATTAATTAGTGACAAGAGCCATGCAGAAGTCACTGTATTCATCTCTAGCCCTTCGCCAGTCCCCGTTCCTTAGGAATTATCAAGGCTAGTTAATAAAAGTAGCACTGATTGCATATATATCCCCATCATTAAGATGTCATTATGTAGGACAGAATTGAAGCATTATAATGTCAAATTAGCAAATAAAATGTTTATAGGTTAGCTAGCAATTCATTCTTAAAGAATTACAGACTATCTATACCTATCAGCATTGTGTTGATGTGGAAGTCACACGCCTTTCATTTTCCATTTTCAAATCAGTTTCTGCACCTGTAGATGTTGATCTGTACATTAGTCAGAAGGGTAACACTTTATTTCGATAGTCCACTTTAGACATTCTATTAAAACAGTAAGTAACTTTGCAACTACATGTCAGCTAGCAGTTAGTAAAGTATTAGTAGACTGTCTGCTTAATATCTTCTAACACTTTCTTTGTCAACTTATTCTACTAACCCTAAACCTACCCTAACAGTCTACTCTGAGAGTTAGTAGACATGTAGTTGCAAATTAATGAGAATTAGTTGACATGTAGTTGACAAGTAGTTACAAAGTTACTTATAGTTAGTAGAATGTCTAAAGTGGACTATCGAAATAAAGTGTAACCGTCAGAAGACAAAAGAAGATAGAATGAGAACTACATTAAAACACTCTTAGAACCATGAAGAAACTAGCCTAGATATTCAATGTATTATTAATGATTTATTATTATTATTATTATTATTATTATTATTATTACCTACCCTAACAGTCTACTCTGAGAGTTAGTAGACATGTAGTTGCAAATTAATGAGAATTAGTTGACATGTAGTTGACAAGTAGTTACAAAGTTACTTATAGTTAGTAGAATGTCTAAAGTGGACTATCGAAATAAAGTGTAACCGTCAGAAGACAAAAGAAGATAGAATGAGAACTACATTAAAACACTCTTAGAACCATGAAGAAACTAGCCTAGATATTCAATGTATTATTAATGATTTATTATTATTATTATTATTATTATTATTATTATCGTTTAGTTTGTATTATTTTAGAAATATAGTCAATTAAAACAATATATAACAAATATGAATTCTTACCACCACCACCAACAAAAAATATAGATAGACAGACGGACGGACGGACGGATGGATAGATAGATAGATAGATAGATAGATAGATAGATAGATAGATAGATAGATAGATAGATAGATAGATAGATAGATAGATAGATAGATAGATAGATAGATAGATAGATAGATAGATAGAT
>NW_015505742.1:331854-349616 GCF_001515645.1 Sinocyclocheilus grahami
TTATTATTATTATTATTATTATTATTATTATTATCGTTTAGTTTGTATTATTTTAGAAATATAGTCAATTAAAACAATATATAACAAATATGAATTCTTACCACCACCACCAACAAAAAATATAGATAGACAGACGGACGGACGGACGGATGGATAGATAGATAGATAGATAGATAGATAGATAGATAGATAGATAGATAGATAGATAGATAGATAGATAGATAGATAGATAGATAGATAGATAGATAGAGAAGGTTTAGCCCTCCACTAATATTGGCACCCTTGGTAAATATGAGCTAAGGCAGCTGTGGAAATAAATTGTTTTGTTAAACAACTGCACTGTTTATCCTTTTAATCTTTCATTCAAAAATTCACAGAATTCTAGCCTATCATTGAAGTAAAACAATTGAGGGGAGGAAATGTCATTTTGAAATAAATGCTTTCTCTTGTTCATGTGGCCAAAATTATGAGTTTTCTCCTATAATGGCTAATATTATTAATATTATTATTATTATTATTACATTAGTTCACTTTTGGACCTGAATTTGATTGTTTGAACAGAACTTAGATTTTTAGTGAGTGGTTCTGGTGTTGTTGTCATGCATAAGACCTTGAATGTGTCTTTATATTTGCTGGTAAGAGTCTCAGAGGAAGAGATGTGTGGTAGTATCTTGTTCTTTCCACACACACACACACACACGCACACACAGATCCACAGAGAATGAATCTGATTAATTGGTCTGACTGGGTTTGGAAATGTTGTTGTGGCCGTGGCACACCAGGGAGAAGCAGCACTGACCACACAACTGACTCACACACACACATCCACACAAGAAAACAGCTCGCTTCAAACACTTCCTGGACTCCACTGCGAGAGTCTCTCACAGGCTCTCATTAATAATACAGCTTCAGCACAGTTTCACCTTGCCAGGAGGAAAGTGTTTCATCACGGTGGGTGGTGCTAAAGGAAGACACAGGGGAGCATAACTGTGTTTGCATTTGAGTGTGTGAGGACACAGACAAGTTCTCCAAAGCACCGGCCGACAGTTTGAATGTCACTTCACTAGATCAGGTTTAGTTCTCTTATAATATTTAAGTAGTGCAATCGTATATGGCGGTGTCATATATTTTGCATGGACCTTTCAGCCAGCATTCTATGATTAGCAAAGACGGTAGTAATAATGGACCACAGTTCACCAAAAACAAATATTCTGTCAACATTTACTCATGCCTTCTTCTAACAAACTTTCCTCTTTTTTTCTGTGCAACACAAAATAAGATATTTAGAAGAAAGTTTAATTGGTTGTTTATTTATTTGATGTTTCGTAAATCTGGTCCAATTCAATAATGTTAATTTTAAATATGAAAACTTAAATAATATTAAATACTTCTCTAAATCAATCAATCAATACATAAATACATATTTATTTAGTTTGTTTGTTTGTTTGATGTTTCTTAAACCTGAAATACTAAAATAATTTTCATTTTAATAATAATAATAGTAATCTGCATCACCTGTGTCTGTACGTATGAACTTCTCCAATTATTTAAAGGTCCCATATTGTCAAAACTGAACTTTCCTGGCTTTTTTCACGATACCTGAGGTCTGGGGGCTATTTAACTAGCATATAAGTTTCAAAACAGTCAGTCCACAGTAAAATGCACACAGCCTGCATAAAGTAGCTGTGATTTTTCACGAACCGTTGCGACTTCCGTAAAAAGTTGACGTCAGAACTACACAGTCACTGCCTTCGGTCACCACCCCGAGCACCGCCCACCGTCCCACTCTGCTTTTGCCAAACCCCCAGACAACATCACGTCCATGCCATTGCTGAGCAACAACAACACGGAAACATGTCGAAAAGGTTAACTTTAACCACAAAACCAGATCGGCCGACCTGTAACATTACACTCTCACTCAAAGGATGGATGATCTGACAGGATTGTTACTATGAGGTGGATCACATCTAACTTGTATAGTAAAGACAAACTCGCCGTTTCTATCTAGTCATGATGAAGATGTTTATACATATCAATTTCAGCAGGCAACTATTTTTACAGCTACTATATTGTTCCAGCCACATTTAATCACAACAACGTATATACAATTACAAATGATTATATATAAATTGTCAGTTTGTTGTTTTACACACATGCACACAGACATTATTTCATACACGACATAGTCGTGAGATGCAAGAAACATAGACATATGGTAAGAAATCTGTAGACGCACCCATAACAACAAAAGCCAATACTTTATTGAACCTTTTCTAAGAAGTGTGTGCTGCAAACACAAGCATTTTTGACGATCGTTTCTTTCCAGTCTGCTCGTTTTATCGCGTTTAACCACAGCTGTCGTCGTTTTTTTATCTGGCAGTGGCAGCAGATATCCAATCAAATTTCTAATTTGAGGCTGTATTATGTTGATTCTGGCACCCAACATCACAACAAGATGATGTTTTAAGCTCCTTATGTAGCCAAATCTACGCTGGTTTGAATGGGCCGCCTCCAGTTTCCCCTTTGTTTTGCTGCCTCCAGCTAGCGCTGTGACGTCGCTGACCCTAGTTACCTGTGGTTGGCCTGGCCGTGCGTCACTCAGAAAACAACAGGCCAATCAGAAGAGAGGCTCATGAATATTAATTAGACAGGCCAAAATCGACCTGTTCTCAGCAGCGCTCCTGAGAGAGGAGATGCAAAATATATTGAGATGGTTTTTGGTACTTATACTGCAAATATATATTCTTAAGGACATCAAAACCTAAAATAAAACTCCAGAAAGGTGTAAACTATGTGACCTTTAATTAGATGGTTATTTAAAGCTGACATATATAATTACAACATAATGATTTAAACCCTTGTTTTATTACAGTGCTTGATTGACAGGTGAACAGACAGTCCTTTGATGCTGTTTAAGTACATTCAACTGCATAAGCATTTGCTGTATGCATGCAGCGTAGTCTCATGCAATTCCAACCATCTTCGGATGTGCATAAAAAAGATTCCATTTACACTTCTATTAAGCATTGTATATATCTAGCGCATCTTCAAATGGTGTAAACAGGGCCTAAAACAGATACAGCTCAGTGTTGTTCACACTGGTGCTCTGAACTGTATTTGCATTGAAACCTCACTTTTGTTGTGAATGGATTTTGAAGAGAAATAAAGTTAACATAAAACTAGACCAAAAGTGTCTATTTTAGGGCTTGCGCAGTGCTTTTACTCTGAACGGCATGCTTGTCTAATTCTTTACAATGTCTCAGTTGCTTAAACTCCTCCTTCACTAAAACACATTCTCGTCTGCTCTCCCCTCTAATCCAATTTCTTACTATTGTGAGGGAACAGCACATCAAACTCCCTACTGAGGGCACAAAGCACAGTCATGATGGTTTCTCAGAACATCCTTTTGAAGAGCCAGTAATCCAAGGTCACACATCATCACCCCCACCTCCTCACACAGAGCTTTATGTGCCTTTAACTCGGGGAAACAGCAGCGATATTTCTGCTGCAAAGTGACTGCTGTGCTCTTACTGTCACATACATGGAGCGCACGTTTTTACACACAAGCACTGCTCCAAAGCCCAGTAAGAGTGTGGGGATTTAACACATTTACCATTCGAATATTCAAATAAGAAAACTACATGACAACACTTTCCACATAAGATCCTTGATTTTGGTATATATACCGTGGAGGCCAAAATTATACACTAGTATTTTCACCAGCTAAAAAAATGGTTTTAAGTCAGTTATTTATATCTTTTGCTGTAGACTAAATCCAGAAGAATTGTTGTGACGTCTCCAAGATGCTTTGCAGGTAGGTTTCTTGAATAAAAAGATATATTAAAAAGAAAAAATAAAGAGATAAAAATGACAAAAGAACATGACAAAATTACTAAAACAAAAAAAAAAATGAAAACTGAAATATTAAAACTAAAAATAAAGTAAATACAATAAAAGTATATAAAATAAATAATTAAAATATGAATAAATAGTATAATTATAATTATGCTGAAATAAAAGAAAGGTAAACAGAAATATTTAAAATGACAAAAGAACATGATAAAAATTACTAAAACAAAACTAAATACGAAAAATGAAATATTAAAACTAAACTTAAAACTACAATAAAAAGTACAAATAAATAAAATACAAATATAAAAATAAATAATTAAAAATATGAATAAAAAGTAGGGCTGTCAATAGTTTTAATCAGATTAATCACACCCTTTTTCTGTGATTAATCACACACCATGAGATTAAGCATAGACCATTTATCTTGTTTCAAATGGTTATTTTGTCATCTTTTGCTATATTCATCAAAGTAAACCAAAAGATTAAAGGGTGATTCTCAGAAATCTGTATTTATAAATGTAGATGTCTTTCCAAAAAAGGACTCCAAAAGAATTCCAAAAGGACACAAAAGAACCAAATGATATAAGGAGCCCATATAAGCACATATGAAAGAATAAAAAATGCAAATATCGGATTTGCAGATTATCAGATGATAATCTGAATTGTATAGTATGTGTACAGTGCAACAGCAAATAGCTTTTTTTTTACATTTTAGAGAAGTCAAGTTGCATAACCGAACAGGACCACATGGAGATGCCAAAAAACCCTAAACCAACCGCCTGCTGACTGCATATATCTACTACAGTACACGGATCCATTCCGTAAAACTAAACACAGCGACATAAACATGACAAATCAAAACGTTATCGTGAATGTGTGTGGAAACAACATGAATGTACGGAAATATCTGTGCCTGTGCATAAATACAATGTGCGATCAGTGCGTCAAGAGCACTCATACAGGCATTATTATAACGTCTCATCTGGCCATACAGCGGTGGGATGTGTTGACAATCCGTTCAGTCTGTACTTCACACAGCGCGTGTGACGTGTGAGGGCTTGCGCTCTTCAGAGACAATCACAGAGTATGACAGAGCTCGTGTTTAAAAGCGAAACACTTGAATGAATAATTCACTGAAAAGGCAATGCGAGTCTCTGTTCTCTCTGCAATCTCTGATATAATCAGCCTGGTTTCCTTTGTTTGAATGCATTCACTTACTGGATCAGTGAACTTAAAACTTTCCCGGAGTTTAGCATCTTAAAATGATCTGATCGCAAGCAGAGAAGCAACAGTAATTTTGCAACTGCATTCAATTATTTTAATGCGTTAAGGATTGTAAAATGAATTGCATGCGTTAACGCCTTAGCCTTGACAGCCCTAATAAAAAGTATAATTGTGCTGAAATAAAAGAAAGTTAAAACAGAAATATTTAAAATGACAAAAGCACATGACAAAATTACTAAAATAAAAATAAAAATGAAAACTGAAATACTTAAAACTAAATTAAAAGTTAAAAAACTAAATAAAATAATAATAAAATATGAAAAATACATTAATTGCATTAATACTACAATAACAATGCATTTTAAAATTGCCTTAGTCTCAATACCATACAATTCTTCTTCAGAATTTGGTCAAAAAGAGGTTATTTTATGTTGCCATTAGTTTGATGCATCAGGAGCATGCATGTGATGCCTAAACATGCTAGATAGGCCATGCACTAAAAGGTCCACAGTTTTGTTTTTTCTCATTCCTCTAGAATTCCCTCTCTCCCTAATCACTTCACACAGCTGCCACTTTTAAACACATGCTCATTTATTACAGGTCACCAACACAAAAGGAGACATTTAAAAGGACAAATGCCGGCACTGCGCATGAAGATCATCATACACAATGTACCGAGCGAGACAGGAATGTCTCACTAACTGATCCTGTCAAATAAACATACATCAATGGAGCACAGGACAAGTTATGGAGCGCTCAGACCTTGAACCTTGCGTATAGGCAATAATAATCTGGAAATCACTGGAAATCACTGTAGCTATAAAATTTTGGTTGGAACTATGGATAGTATGGTGCAATTTGTGATGCTGGAATAGAGAGGACAAAGAGAAACATCCACAGGCATTTATACTTAGAGAGGAACAACATGGGTTGAGGTAAACCTCCATGTGCTGACAGTTTGATTTATTTACTGCCTCTGCCTAGCTGGAATAAAGTCTCCATGCGCAGAGATCAGTGAGCTAAAATACTCTACCTCCTTCACACTAGTTCTTTGTCTTATAAACAAAAGAGTGTAAGGCATTTGCGAACATCACGCAAAGGAACGATGGAATCTTCGCATTCCATCAGACAACTAACCTCTCTTCTCAACTATGAGAGTCGTAAAGGCTGAACCATGGTCAGCCTAGGCGCCACCTTTCTCCAATGAGTTCCTGTCTCGCTCTGCTTATCTTTACAAAGAAAACACGGAGATAATGATTTACCAAACCACCTCCGATGTCGACACAATATTAGGACAACAAGAACTGACCCCCTCCCATCTGGATTAATTTAAGCTACAGAAGGTCAGTAGGTTTCGTGACTGGCTTCAGCATCAATAAACCATCTAATGGACCACAGAACAAAGAATCTGGTATCCAAAAGATTCCCGCGACAGACACTCTTGGACCCCCTGACCGTTTAACGCATAAATTGCTAAATCCGATAAACAGAAAGTGACAGATTAACAACTCTCTGTCCAGGAGAAAATTGGCAGACTCCCAACTCTGACATGGGCATGACCTCAGGACACCTCCACTTTTCCCCCTGCATTCCAAAGAAAAGGACGATTTCTGAGACAATCGTTGAAAATCATTGAAAGTATGAAAGTATCGGAGCATAGATTCACAAATAGTATGTTGTATGTCTTATATATTTATGCTTGATGTGTTCATTTAATCGGTGCGACTTTAATCAGTGTTTATTACCCCTTTTTAGGTTTATTACCCCTTGTGCTCCCATGCTTACCATCAAAGCGATCGGTATATCCAAAACTCAAACACTTCAGAGAAACACGATCTTCAAAGAACTTAACGCAAACTCAAGACTGTAGCAAAACTGCTGAAGCCTCCGCGTCATAAAGAAGCCAACCAATCTCCGGAGGGCTTTTCCAAAGGACGTCATTCCAACGTCACCTCAGCGACCAATCAGCAACGGGGTTCCCTCAGCAGACATCCAGGAAACCAAGCAGAACGCAAACAACGAACAAAATCTTATCTCTGCTGAACTGGTTTCGAGCTAATTTAAGCAGTAAAATTAAGACAAATTCTCTGCTTTGTGAAGTCTCTTAGGTGAATTTAAATCACTCGTGAAACGAGTTAGAACTTTGAACGTCATGCAACTCCGTCAACTCTCAGTCTAAGAAACTATATGTGTGTGTGTGTGTGTGTGTGTGTGTGTGTGTGTGTGTGTGTGTATGTAGAAGCAACAGTAATTTTGCAACTGCATTCAATTATTTTAATGCGTTAAGGATTGTAAAATGAATTGCATGCGTTAACGCCTTAGCCTTGACAGCCCTAATAAAAAGTATAATTGTGCTGAAATAAAAGAAAGTTAAAACAGAAATATTTAAAATCACAAAAGCACATGACAAAATTACTAAAATAAAAATAAAAATGAAAACTGAAATACTTAAAACTAAATTAAAAGTAAAAAAAACTAAATAAAATAATAATAAAATATGAAAAATACATTAATTGCATTAATACTACAATAACAATGCATTTTAAAATTGCCTTAGTCTCAATACCATACAATTCTTCTTCAGAATTTGGTCAAAAAGAGGTTATTTTATGTTGCCATTAGTTTGATGCATCAGGAGCATGCATGTGATGCCTAAACATGCTAGATAGGCCATGCACTAAAAGGTCCACAGTTTTGTTTTTTCTCATTCCTCTAGAATTCCCTCTCTCCCTAATCACTTCACACAGCTGCCACTTTTAAACACATGCTCATTTATTACAGGTCACCAACACAAAAGGAGACATTTAAAAGGACAAATGCCGGCACTGCGCATGAAGATCATCATACACAATGTACCGAGCGAGACAGGAATGTCTCACTAACTGATCCTGTCAAATAAACATACATCAATGGAGCACAGGACAAGTTATGGAGCGCTCAGACCTTGAACCTTGCGTATAGGCAATAATAATCTGGAAATCACTGGAAATCACTGTAGCTATAAAATTTTGGTTGGAACTATGGATAGTATGGTGCAATTTGTGATGCTGGAATAGAGAGGACAAAGAGAAACATCCACAGGCATTTATACTTAGAGAGGAACAACATGGGTTGAGGTAAACCTCCATGTGCTGACAGTTTGATTTATTTACTGCCTCTGCCTAGCTGGAATAAAGTCTCCATGCGCAGAGATCAGTGAGCTAAAATACTCTACCTCCTTCACACTAGTTCTTTGTCTTATAAACAAAAGAGTGTAAGGCATTTGCGAACATCACGCAAAGGAACGATGGAATCTTCGCATTCCATCAGACAACTAACCTCTCTTCTCAACTATGAGAGTCGTAAAGGCTGAACCATGGTCAGCCTAGGCGCCACCTTTCTCCAATGAGTTCCTGTCTCGCTCTGCTTATCTTTACAAAGAAAACACGGAGATAATGATTTACCAAACCACCTCCGATGTCGACACAATATTAGGACAACAAGAACTGACCCCCTCCCATCTGGATTAATTTAAGCTACAGAAGGTCAGTAGGTTTCGTGACTGGCTTCAGCATCAATAAACCATCTAATGGACCACAGAACAAAGAATCTGGTATCCAAAAGATTCCCGCGACAGACACTCTTGGACCCCCTGACCGTTTAACGCATAAATTGCTAAATCCGATAAACAGAAAGTGACAGATTAACAACTCTCTGTCCAGGAGAAAATTGGCAGACTCCCAACTCTGACATGGGCATGACCTCAGGACACCTCCACTTTTCCCCCTGCATTCCAAAGAAAAGGACGATTTCTGAGACAATCGTTGAAAATCATTGAAAGTATGAAAGTATCGGAGCATAGATTCACAAATAGTATGTTGTATGTCTTATATATTTATGCTTGATGTGTTCATTTAATCGGTGCGACTTTAATCAGTGTTTATTACCCCTTTTTAGGTTTATTACCCCTTGTGCTCCCATGCTTACCATCAAAGCGATCGGTATATCCAAAACTCAAACACTTCAGAGAAACACGATCTTCAAAGAACTTAACGCAAACTCAAGACTGTAGCAAAACTGCTGAAGCCTCCGCGTCATAAAGAAGCCAACCAATCTCCGGAGGGCTTTTCCAAAGGACGTCATTCCAACGTCACCTCAGCGACCAATCAACAACGGGGTTCCCTCAGCAGACATCCAGGAAACCAAGCAGAACGCAAACAACGAACAAAATCTTATCTCTGCTGAACTGGTTTCGAGCTAATTTAAGCAGTAAAATTAAGACAAATTCTCTGCTTTGTGAAGTCTCTTAGGTGAATTTAAATCACTCGTGAAACGAGTTAGAACTTTGAACGTCATGCAACTCCGTCAACTCTCGAGACAGGAATCAAACACTACTGCAGTCTGGGAGACAGACTATAATGTTTTTAAAAATATAAGCCAGATTGAGGGAAATTGAAACGGAATATGTTATTTATAATGTTGCCTTCATGGAAAAGTATTTTATCAGCGTGGTCCTGTGATTTAAAAAAAAACTGTATATATATATATACAGGCTTTTTTTATTTATCACAGGACCATGCTGATAAAATACTTTTATTACCATAAACACATTATGTTGGTCCAGTTCAGACTACATGATTTTTAGTTGGTTACAGATTATGCAATTTTGACACACCTTTGTCGTTTATGAATCCCCAAGACATCATACGTCAAGCAGATCGTGTCAAAATCGGGCTAAAATTGTGTAGTCTGAACCGGGCTTTATCTGAACAGATTTGGAGAACACTTTCTCACCAATGGATCTTCTGCCATGAATGGGTGCCGTCAAAACAGCTCACAATAATTTGATGGGTCATTTGTTTCTTACAAACACACAGCTTTTCACTTTATAAGATGTCAATTGATGGACTGGAGTGGTGTGGATTACTTGTGGATTATTGTGTTTTTATCAGCTGTTTGGATTCTCATTCTGACGGCACCCATTCACTGCAGATGATCAATTGGTGAGCAAGTGATGCAATACTAATTTTCTTAAAATCTGTTCTGATGAAGAAACAAACTCATTTACATCTTTGTATGTATCATTTTTGGATGAACTTTTCCTATAATTAAAGATCGTTTTCCATTCCAATAGCTTACTAATTATCAGTTCAAACAACAGTAATTTAAAAAAAAAAAAAAGTAGCTGAAGCAGCAAAAATATGAATCTAACTTACTGGCAAATCCGAATCGATAGCACCACAGTGCTTGTTTGTAAGGGCAAGTTCAGACATGATGGATTACAACTGAAAAGTGTAGTGAACAAGCTGGTGCTCGTACCATGCAACAACAAAAGACTCTCACATCTCAGACTCTAGGAACTTAAGAACAAGTTCAAAATCTCAAACAAGACCTTTATTGTGTCATTCCATCAAATAGAATTACAACAGGGATGAGATTCATCTTTTGGAATAGCCCCAAAACAAACAAAAGTACAAGGCAAAGAAAAGATTAAAACAGAAAAGCCAAACAAATCTAGCTACATCTCCAATGGCAGTTCAGTCGAAAGCAAATCAAAGTCTCATCATTTCAGCATGGTATGTTTAGGACCAAATTTGCACAGTCACAACTTCTTATCTGCTATGACACTCTGACATAATTAATGACAAACGCCCAGTACAGTTTATAAAACATATGAACAGTTTCTCCCTGGCCACAATACGGTCACACTCTCACTGAGAGCAGGATACATTTCAGACAAAAGTATTTTCTGTCACAGTACACGGAAAAATTCTCCATTGGAGATCAGTAGTTCATTTGAGTTTGTATTGTGCCCTCCATAACCTGTAATATTGCCTTCCAGAATATATCGATCTTGCCGTTAAATTCATTACTAGATGAATTAAATACAACAACATATTTTCAATACATGGTTCCCAGCTCTGGGTGAGTCTATTTGCAAATGGGTGGCTCAGTAGTAGTAAATATTCAAATTGGTTTCACATATATTTACAGCAGTTAAAGATTCCAGGTCAAATCACTCCATTGGCACGTCCACCGATGCTTTTGTGCCACTGAGAAAGGCACTTATTTCCAGTTAGCTCAAGACGCTGTATGGCTGCCCATGTGATCTTTCTCTGCCTGTGTATCAGATTTGTTAATAATTCCTATATACGGGTACAAAACTGGGGGAAATTGGTAAGATCTTTAAAAAACATGAAGAACTGAATGACTGAAAATAAATAGCAGTGTAGTCCATTAATAAATCCACTACAGTACAAGAAGATGCACCAATTTACAATCCAATTGTCTCATTCACATAAGCGTTACGGGTACCCCAGTTTTCTTGAGAGCGATCCTAGATTCGTAACGCATCCGTGTCCTTCAGTCAAGAAAATGGAAGAGAATATAGCTTACGGCATCAACAGCAATAATACAAGATGGATGGAAAGTGGTCAAAAAGACAGCTGGTCTTACACCACAAAGAAACGATATTAAAGTCCATTTCCTTTCGAAAAAACACAAGAGAATGTGTGATTTCTTGTTTTTCCTTACCCTCCTTACCCAGTTTCCACAATGTCACGATGCACCTAAATAGGAGAATCAATCAGAGGTGAGAATTAAAGGGTTAGTTTGCACAAAAATGAATATTCTTTCATCATTTAACCCATGAAATCACATAAGACTTCATGTTTGAAACACAAAATAAGATATTTTAAATGAAACCTGAGATATTTCTGTCCCATCACCAAAACTTAAAGAGATCGTAAAATAAATCCATTTAAAGAGGTTTAATCTAAATCTTCTGCAGAGACACAGTTGCTTAATGTTATGTTATTAATAAGCATTTATTCATAAACACTGATTAATGCGCATACATAGAGCTCATCAAATATGGTAAATGGAAGCTCAACCGTACTTGCTTGACATGTGAGAACAAACAATTTATATGGATTTATTTTACGATATTGTTATGAACTTTTTGAAAGTTTTGTTGTACACTGAAAAACGTGAAAAAAAAATACAAAAAAACTGTGCCATTTATGTAAAGTGCATTTTTATTCTGGTCTAATTGAAAATCATGGTTTCCGGTTCTGGTTTGTCTAAAAGAAAATAATAATAATAAAATAAATAATAAAATGAAAAACAATTTTGCTTGAATAGTCTTGAACAGTATTTTTACTTGATACAAATGTAAATTTTTGGTCTTTGGTAAAATAAATATTTTTCATTAATATTGAATCAAAATTTAAGGTTTTAACAAACCACAAATATATGGTTTAAGAAAAACAATACATTTGGCTGTAACAAATTAGAGGGTTTTTTTGTTTTGTTTTTTTCAGTACAATCGACTTTCAGTGGAGGGACATAAATCACTCAGGCTTCATCAAAAACACAGTATCTTCATTCGTGTTTGAAAGTATTTTAAGTTTGGAGTGACATGAGGGAGAATAAATGATGACAGAATGTCCATTTTTGGTTTACACTTCCCCTTTAAAATATGTAGATCTGATTACGTTCTGATTTGTTGGAATAGAAAAGATGGAATAGTTTAGAGGCACTTTGGTTGATCGGTTTTCCCTTTAAAGTCTGACAAGTCTCCTTCAGTAATTCCTGAAGCTGGGAGTTTTCCTGTTCTTCAGTAATTCCAATTTAGCATACAGTGCTGGTAGAGGAATCTGGCTCTCTAGAGCTGCGGCGTTACACTACCGTATTCCTGTGCCGGTAAGGTGGAGGTGGCAGAACCGTTCCCGGTCTCTTGTTAAACTCAGAAAGATACTCAGGGTTGTCAGCCACGGCGATGCGACTTCGGATGCTGTGCCTGTAGAGATGTTTGCTTTTGCACACTTGAGTTGGATCTTGAGGGTTTGGTTGGGTCACCTTGGGCGGTAGACTATGCTGCCAGTAGTCAGGATTATCAAAATTCTTCTTTGACTTCCTGTCGACCATTACAGTCCCAGAATGACCCGTTTGAAGCATGTTACCTGGATAGACAAGGTGGCCGGGAAGGCCGGATATACTTTTACTAGTGACTGCAGATTTCGCCACTTGAGCCGGATGAGTTGAAGAGCCCGAATGACTCGCCAGACAAGGATGGATCTGTTGGCTGACGAGGGAGATTTGGGTTAATAAGGAGGGATTGCCAGAGATGCTGGAGGAATTGGATTCGGCACCGTGTGGTGACTGGGAATGCTGGCCATTTTGGCTCATCGATCTTGTCTGGGGGGGCTGAACAGGTGGAACGGCGAAATGAACATGTGTTCCCTGGCCATGGTGGTGGGCTTTCCCAGTTTGTGTCGAGAGGATAACGTGGCTACTTGCGGTGTTGGCTGCTGTTGTCATTTGTAGCGGGATGGAAGCTCCATTTTTCCTCATAATCTCCTGGTTCATCCCACTAGTGTTGTTGTATGTGTTGAGGTAAAGGGGTTCATTGATGTACTCATCCTCACCCTTGGGTTTCCTATCAGGGGTGCTGTGGTAACCCGGGTTGTCCAGTGCAGTAATATTTCCATTTTTCCGCTGGTTTACAAAAGGATTCTCCTCGACAGGACTAAGATGGTCTGTAGACACAAAAGAAAATGAAAATAGAATGACAAAAGCTCCATACTGTATATAGAATCATTGCCATTCATCACTAACTATCTATCTATCTATCTATCTATCTATCTATCTATCTATCTATCTATCTATCTATTCTACTATCTATCTATCTATCTATCTATCTATCTTCAGTTTCATTTTAATTCTAGTTGAAGTTCTAGTAATTGTGTTATATGCTTGTTCTTTTTTAATTATTATTATTATTTCTTTTTTTATTCTTTTTTTCAGTTTTAGTTTTTGTCATTTTAGCAACATATTTACTTCAGATAGATGCCAAGCCAGCATTTCTATTTTTTTGGTTTTTACAATAATTCTATTTTATTTAATTTAATGACATTTTTAACTTGACTTAACAATAGAGATAGCAATAACAACACTGGTATTAGTCCGATACTAGGTAAGATGATTTTTACCTTAATCAAGAAGTCATGTAAACAAATGAACTAGATTAAGAACATTTTCCAGCTTTCATAAATCTAAATAAGATATATGCTTGTATTAATCAGAATTTTGGATCATGTAAACACACTATTCTGCATAAATCACCTCATAAATCGAGCACTCGTGAATTAGTGAATATACAAAGAAATATAATTCTGAGTGAATGATGCAAACAGAACTACTGAAGAAACGCTGTTTTTTTTTTGTTTGTTTGTTTGTTTTTTTTGTAGAGAAAAGGAGACTTAAGACATTTTACAAACATTAAAAGGAACACGGAAGTGGATTTTGAATGCAACTCTTCAAAAAGGACATTGAATATTTCAAATAGCTCTCTTTTTTATATTACCTGAGGCTGATTTGTTCATAGGGCTCATGTAACCATCTTCACCAGTGGTCTTCTGATTCCTTTCTCCGAAAAAGACAGTTGGGTCTGCGCTGTAGCGCTGGCCATCGCAATCGTCTCCAGTGGACATGGGCTGTTTTTTCAAGCTCCCATTACAGTGTTGTTCCTCAAGGGCATCGAGACCCGCACCTTGTGTGCTTATAGGAATGAAGACGCCCCTCTCTGTACCAGAAGTATCATGGGAACAAGCTCCCATCCCATCTTCTGGGCTAAAAACTCTTTCACGACACTTCAGTTGTGTCTATATGGGGGAACAAAAATAAAGTTTAGATGGATCATCCACCTTCCTCAATGACTCAGCAATCATTTAGGTGTCTAAATCTTTAGTTTTATAATGATAGTGCTCAATTACAAATAAAAGGGTGGTTGAAAATTGTTGGGGGTGTCACTGCTAGAAAAGAAAATGTTGTACTAAAACTAAGAGAAGATAGGATAGGATATCTGAGCGCATGTGGAAAGATGTGTTTTTGTCTCTCTCATGTTGTCCAAATGCATGTGGTGGTGATCCAGGAAAGACTATGGGAACTTAAAAAAAAAATCAATGGGATGATGGCAAGTTTCATTACAGGTGAAACTAAAGGTTCCAGGGACAAACAGAATTGCAAAAATAGTGATTATTTCCAAAATAATGAGTCAAGTTTTGGCAAGTTGGCATTAGAGTAAATAAGTGAAATGAAAGCCAGAACTGTTTTCCCTTAATGATTCTATAATCATTTTTCTTCAAGGAATAGTTTAGCCAAAATTGTCTGAAAGTTTACTCACCCTCAGGTCAACCAAGATGTAGATGAGTTTGTTTCTTCATCGGAATTATCATCCTACTCAACCCACCACAATGGATTAATGTTTTACCCCAGACACTCTTTTGTTTTAAACTATCTGAGGTTGAAATGGAACGACTGCGATATTATCGACCAGAGAATGTGCAATAAAAGACTTTCAGAGGTGATTTACACCAAACTAATTCATGCATACCCAGAAGCGACATGCACATGCCCCCTCATATTTTTTGCGCCAAGTGGATTTTGAATGCAACTCTTCAAAAAGGACATTGAATATTTCAAATAGCTCTCTTTTTTATATTACCTGAGGCTGATTTGTTCATAGGGCTCATGTAACCATCTTCACCAGTGGTCTTCTGATTCCTTTCTCCGAAAAAGACAGTTGGGTCTGCGCTGTAGCGCTGGCCATCGCAATCGTCTCCAGTGGACATGGGCTGTTTTTTCAAGCTCCCATTACAGTGTTGTTCCTCAAGGGCATCGAGACCCGCACCTTGTGTGCTTATAGGAATGAAGACGCCCCTCTCTGTACCAGAAGTATCATGGGAACAAGCTCCCATCCCATCTTCTGGGCTAAAAACTCTTTCACGACACTTCAGTTGTGTCTATATGGGGGAACAAAAATAAAGTTTAGATGGATCATCCACCTTCCTCAATGACTCAGCAATCATTTAGGTGTCTAAATCTTTAGTTTTATAATGATAGTGCTCAATTACAAATAAAAGGGTGGTTGAAAATTGTTGGGGGTGTCACTGCTAGAAAAGAAAATGTTGTACTAAAACTAAGAGAAGATAGGATAGGATATCTGAGCGCATGTGGAAAGATGTGTTTTTGTCTCTCTCATGTTGTCCAAATGCATGTGGTGGTGATCCAGGAAAGACTATGGGAACTTAAAAAAAAAATCAATGGGATGATGGCAAGTTTCATTACAGGTGAAACTAAAGGTTCCAGGGACAAACAGAATTGCAAAAATAGTGATTATTTCCAAAATAATGAGTCAAGTTTTGGCAAGTTGGCATTAGAGTAAATAAGTGAAATGAAAGCCAGAACTGTTTTCCCTTAATGATTCTATAATCATTTTTCTTCAAGGAATAGTTTAGCCAAAATTGTCTGAAAGTTTACTCACCCTCAGGTCAACCAAGATGTAGATGAGTTTGTTTCTTCATCGGAACAGATTTAGAGAAATTGTGCATTGCATCAGTTACTCACCAATGGATCAATGCAGTGAATGGGTGCCGTCAGAATGAGAGTCCAAATAGATGATATAAACATCACAATAATAATCTACAATTAATCCACACCACTCCAGCAATTAACATCTTGTGAAGTGAAAAGCTGTGTGTTTGGTAGAAGACTTTTTAACTTTAAACTGTTGCTTCTGGCCAAAATATGATGTACATAATGCATACTAATGCTTCCTCCAGTGAAAAAAGTTAATCGCTTGTTGTCCTCTCCACCAACATATTTGTATAAAAGTGTTTTGGAATGTTTTCACCAATAAACTGCTTAATAAACTGCTTGATCTGTGCACATTTCACATATAATTCAGACAAGTGGATTATTGTAATGTTTTTATCAGCTGTTTGGACTCTCGTTCTGACGGCACCCATTCAATGCAGAGAATCCATTGGTGAGCAAGTGATGTGATGCAAAATTTCTCAAACTCAGTTTCAATGAAGAAACAAACTCTTCTTTATCTTGGATGGCCTGAGGCTGAGTACAATTTCAGCATTTTTTTTATTTTCATTGCGTTCTTTGTCTGCCCAATTGTGTTCCCATAAGCAAAGATGACTGACTAAACAACTTCCATTGACATGAATGGGAATGCTTCTGGATAGTTAAGTATAGATCTTTTTGCTTCAAAACAGGTTTTCCAAACACTACCACCCCTTCAGTCTTCCCCATCTGCCTTTAATTGGACAAACTAGTTCATCCCTTATTAAACTGCTGTTAAACAGATAGTCCTGACCGTAAACTCACAGTCTTTGTATCTAGTTCCAGTCCTTGATTCTTATTGGTCAACAGATGTTTCAGTTACGATAAAGCACAGCTATGACCGCTTCACCCGACGGTTCTGTGTATCACAACCTTAGCAACTACCCTAAGCAACATAAACAATCAATATAGCGTCAAAACTATTCTATGTATTAAGTATTTCAGCAAAATAAAACTGTTTTTCTGTTACAAATATGGCACTGTATGTCCATTAATTTACACCATAATGATGTTTGCAAACTCACACTGTGCCACAAATTGGTCTGTTTTAAAATAAAAGACAGAAAGCAGATATTTTATCATGCTGAGAGATAAGCAGATGTATGTGTGCGATAAAATATCATATATGGTGTAAAAAATGACACCGCAGATGAGAACTGCACCTATTCTCTGTTTTTATTTGAACTCCATAGGATAAGGCATGTTACACCGGAACATTCTCTTGCCATTTACTGCTGTTGTCAGGAACTATTTTTTAGCAGAAGGACTGCATTTAATGAATTTACTTATTT
>NW_015505742.1:349855-368214 GCF_001515645.1 Sinocyclocheilus grahami
AGAGAGAGAGAGAGAGAGAGAGAGAGAGATAGTTTTTCACATCTGCGATAGAATTTGCTCCAAATTACTGAACTTCTTAAAGTTCTAATATGTGTCTGACAGGAAGTAACATGCCCTCACCTTGCAGCAGCCTGCTCCTTATTTCTTCCCAATTAATCTCCTTTCAGTTCTCACACTCAAACACATTATCCAAACGAGCACCAATTACTCACGCAATCACACCACGTTTCATCTCCATCAATATTTTGCATTTCATTGTCCGTGGGGTTACAGATGTCACAGCGAGTAGAATCACAAACAACAGCTTACAGTCAAAATGTAATTAGAATTAATGGGTTCAATCCACGTCTCATTTCATCTCTTTGTGTTTATTTGATTGAACCAGCTGAGAAACCCCAGCGCTCACACATCTGCTTATTTCCACAGTCCACAAGACTGGCTGGCCAAACATGGCAAGCGGCTGGGCTACAAACCACATGACTGCATGTATCTTGCTAAATAAAATATCACTGTGTTAGTAGAAAAACTATAGCATGGAAAAATCAGGGTAATTCTGTTTTGTGGGCAATAACGTTATTGTCATACGTTAGAATTCAAGTACCTTACAGTATCATTCAGATACTACACATGACAAGTGTACTATTTAAATACAAGACGTATATGAGCTACACTTTTAAAAATAAAGGTGCTTCACGATGCCATAGAAGAACCTTTTTGTCTAAATGGTTCCATAAAGAACCTTTAACATCTGAAGAACCTTTCTGTTTCACAAAAGGTTCTTTGTGGCGAAAGAAGGTTCTTCAGATTATAAAAAGGTAAGAAAGAGATGGTTCTTTAAAGAACCTTTGACTGAATGGTTCTTCGTGGAACCAAAAATGGTTCTTCTATGGCATCGCTTGAAGAACCGTTTGAAGCACCTTTATTTTTAAGAGTGTAGTGCATTTCTGAAGCATTTGAGCTACTGATCACATTCAGGGTTCTGCATAACACTCACATTTGACCATCACCATGTAGACGTCTATGGTGCAGATGGGTGGCTGGGGCAAACGCTCGCCCTTCTCCAAGATGTCTGGAATCTCACGTGTGGGAATCCCATCATAGGGCTTTCCTCCAAACGTCATCAGCTCCCAGATAGTCACCCCTGAATGACAATATATAAAGTCAACACATCATGTTCTGTATATATATATATATATACTGTATACTGTATATATAACACTGTAAGCTGTGCCACATGCACCAAAGGCATTGTACTTTTTTATTATTACTATTATTATTAAAAATATTATTTTCATTTTGTAATTGTATCTTATTTTATTGTGCTTTTATTGTATGTTTTATCTATCAATTATCAATACTATACTATCAAAATAGATAGTACCGAAATAGAATAAAAATATAGAAAAAATGCAATATATAATGATTCATTTAATTTAAAGATATTACATTATATCAAATATTACACAATGTAATGTACAGCAAATCTGCAATTTTAAAACTGCAAATCTGTAAAAGGATCATAATTTTAAGTGTATTTATATTATATGTACTATATATTATACGTACTATTCATATATTATATCATATTCAGCAACAGAGTGTTAAAGTGTGGGGTCGGTTTTGAAAAAAAGGATGTTATGCTCACCAAAGCTTGCATTTATTTGATCAAAAAGACAGTAAAACAGTGATATTGTTAAATAATTTTACATTTAAAATAACTGATTTCTATTTTAACGTGCTTTTAAAATTAAATTTTATTCCTGTGATTCAAAGCTGAATTTTCAGCATCATTACTCCAGTCTTCAGTGTCACACGATCCTTCAGAAATCATTCTAATATGCTGACTTGCTGCTCAAGAAACATTTCTTATTATTATCAATGCTTAAAACAGTTGTGCTGCTTAACATTTTTTGTGAAAACCGCAGTACATTAATTTCTGCAAACAGAAAGATTATACATGTCTTTATTGTCACTTTTGATCAATTAATGCATATTTGCTGAATAAAAGTATTAAGCTCTTTCAAACAAACAAACTAAACTAAAAAACTAGGACACTCTAAAAGTGTTTTACTCACCATAACTCCATATATCACTCTGATGTGTGAACTTTCTGTAATGAATGCACTCTAGGGCCATCCACTTGATGGGCATCTGCATAAGAGAGAATTCTCATCAGGATGTGATAATCTATATAGTAATGCAATCATGCATTTAAAAAATCATACAGAAGTATGATTAGAAATTAAAATGACAATCAAGCAACTACCATTCTCATAGATTAACATTGATTAATGGTTTGGCATCCAACCCAACATTTGAATGACAAAATCACTTAAAAATGAGTTCAATGATTTCAAACCAGTGTGTTTCAGGTTTTAAACACTTACCTTCCCTCCATCTGAATTATACTCCTTTTCATCAGCATCCAGCAGTCGAGCAAGTCCAAAATCAGTGATCTTGATGTGGTTTGGAGATTTTACCAGGACGTTACGGGCCGCAAGGTCCCTGTGCACCAGCCGCCTCTCCTCCAGGTACATCATACCCTGCCAAAGAGGAGATATGAGTGCTTCAATCCAAAAACACTATGATTATCATAAATACAACTATGAATCATTACATTCAGAAAAGTAGAAGTCTGTTAAGAATATTCATCCCACTAAAATTTTTAACTAAATTAGCTGCATTTTAAGTAAACTCTAAAGTTACTTTCATTGACAAGTTTAAGTTATTACATTGCACAAGTTAGGAACTCAAAAGAAAATGAGCCGGATTGATTATGAAAAGTCAAATAGATGAAAAACAAGATGTTATAACAATAATGAAGAATGTTTTATAGTGTTTCTGTAGTTATTGCTCATAAATCATCCCACCAAAAAAAAAATTTATTGCTCAATGTCAATGAATGTTTCTTCAATGTCTGGTATTTATTTATTTTTTCTGGTAAAACTAAATTTTTCAGATCTTTACAAACATCCTTCCTTGTCTGTACCCAAATTGTGACAGTGATGTTTCAGAAAGGTTGCACTTAAAACCACAGTTAGACAGCAGCAACAGAAAAGAAGGCAGACAAAATCTGAGTCAAGCACATATTGTACTAAAATGCATTTTGTCCTGAAACTTTTCAACATTACAGACAGATGTGAGAATTAAACAAAGGAGCAGACACCTGACAGTGAGAGAGTGAATCATGGACCGATCAGTCACCAGCCACACACACACACCAAGGCCACAGTGTGAAACGTAGTGCAAAACTCTTTCCAAGTGATGCTTTTTAATTACTGTATTAATAACAATGTGTACTGTACTGTATTAGACACTTTTTATTACTATCTGTATACAACCTAACAAGTCAACATAAAATATCAGGATATCTTGTTTACAAATAAATATGCGTTAAGTGAACGCACATATTGTGAAATATTATTAGTTTAAAACAGCTGTTTTCTGTTTTAATGCATTTTAACAACTATGCAACTGAAAAAAAAAATGTAGTAGGTTTACTTAGTAGATTAAGTTTTATTATGAAATATATCTAGATTTATTGATTCATTCATTATGAATATGGTTCTTTTTGGCCACTCTTTTAAAGATATAACAATATTTACTGTAAATGGAGAACTTGGCTTTAGATGTCCCTTTCCCCATTTCTTACAGTGTATTCTCTAATTTGGCATGAATAATATGCACATTCTCCAGTCACTTAACAGCAATAAAACATATCCAGTCCATATCATAACTGTGTCAACAGCAGTGCAAGCCCAACATCTCTCATAGGATAAATTACACAGCCCTATTCTAAATGAGCAGCATCTTTCCATAGTCTTACAAACCATCCATTTATTTTTTATTAACCATTAAACAGAAATTCATTCCCTCAGGCTCGTTCCGCTCTTCCCCTTGGCCATGACCATTGCTTTAATACTGAAGGATCAAGTGTTAATGTCTTACACGCACCATTGATTTCTAATTCTTTTAAACAGATACAGGACAGAATGAATACTACTTGGCTCAGGTATGCTGAGGTTTGTAGTAATCAACATTTCCATTGATTGACTGTCCAGTCCCAGAAGTAATCTCTTTTAAAAACACTTTCATTTGACTGCACTGTAATTGCATTGGCGTAGCTCCATGCTGGCTCTCCTAAAGTAGCCAAATAAATACATGCAATAAAAATGCTGTTTACTTGTACTGTTTTAGCTGATTGGTCTGAAACATTTATTATTTATTACTGACATTTGTTAATACATAATGATGGCTATACAGTTATGTTGGCTAAACGTCTTGATGATGGATTTGTTTCTTACAAACACATAGGTTGTCACTTTACAAGGTGGTAACTGACGGACTGGAGTGATGTTGGGGATTGTTGTTATGTTTTTATCAGCTGTTTGGACTCTCATTCTGACGGCACCCTTTCACTGCAGAGGTAATGAAAAATGTATCTAATTTTGCATTTGTGACCAGAAACATGTATTAATACTGTAAATAAAGTAATGTTGAACTGACAGGAGTGAAGGTTGATAAGTAAACACAATCAGATAAGAGTACAGATGCAATAAGTCATTTGCTGTTGTATATTATTATTTGATATTATATTAATTACTGCTGTGGTTGTTGCCAAGGTGTCAAGGTTTAGATGGTTATTTGAATGGGAATGCTAATGAAGAGATTTCTCCAGTTATAATATGCTTCCTTGGATGTTGCAGTGCATTTTTAGACGCATCCATTGCTTTTAGGAGGCTCGAGCTTTCTGTATATTCAGAGCTTTAACTTCACTTGAAAAAAAGAGAGAGAGGCCGCATAGATAGAGCAGGCAGCAAAGAGCAGTCCTTTGTGTCCACTGTTTGAGAACACCCAGATGAAAGTATGCGTAACCTAATCAAAACGCCGCCTGCATTTAACATAACAAGCCATCTGCATGCCGATCCAGGGAGCGAGACTTAATGCTGGCGTGAGGTGCATTCAGGGGCATTCATAGAGTATCTCCTCATCTCCCTCTTTTATGCTCCAGCTTTTATGTGTGCATTAATAAAGGTTAAAGTTTCTGTGAAACGGAAGGGAAGAGGGTCCCTCGGTGCCCTGTTACAACATATTCTCACCTCTGAAGAGACAAATAACAAAAATTAGACTCACTTGATTATTTGGAACTAATCAGAGAGTGAAAAAAAACAAAAACAAGGCGTTATGGTGAAAGCATGCTTAATTCTGCGGACAATAATGCTGACAAGGGTGGAAAGAGGAAGTGGGCTGGAACGAGAGAGAAGCCATACTCAGCATCACAATGGGAAGAGAAAGTGACAGAGATGACTGGTATAAAACATACCACAAGGACACATAGAAACCTATGATATATACCCAAAAATGATGGGTAATATGGACTGTCACTGCATAAACTGGTTAAAAAGTTTTATTTTCTAACTGTATTACAATTCTACAAGAACACATACAGAAGAAAAACAGTACACAAAATGAACTGATCCAAAGGAATTGCCATCCACCATTTTTTTAATGAAAAACCTCAAATTCAAAAAGTCTTAATTCAAAAAGACCTTTCCAGTAGTTATGACATTCTGTTGCATTTGTGTGTGCTCATCTCTGACATGTCTTGAAGGCAGCATCTCTCTATTTGGGGAAAATAATGAAACTCCAAAATGAAAAAAAATATTAAAACTGCTACGATATTGCTCCAATGCTGCTCAAATTAATTAGATGTTTATTTTATGAACTGAAATATTTACCGACTTAGAACTCTTACAATGTCAAAGTGAGTCAGTCATTATTCAATTATTACTTCTTTATCCTTTAATTTTTACTCTTAAAGGGATAGTTCACCCAAAAATGAAAAATTACTCCATGATTTACTCACCCTCAAGCCATCTTACATAGGTATAAATTACTTTCTTCTTTCAGATAAATACAATCGGAGTTATATTAAAAAATGTCCTGGCTCTTCCTAGCTTTACAATGGCAGTGAATGGGTATTCAGAGTTTGAAGCCCAAAAACGTGCACCCATCTACTATAATAAGTACTCCACACGGCTCTGGGGGACTAATAAAGGCCTTGCGAAGCGAAGCGATACATTTGTGTAAGTGTGTTGTACACGCATTCATGAGAGAGTGACGCTCCAGTAGATGACACAGGACATAGGTGTAGCGTAAGCGCCAGTGAGAATATGCTAGTTTTATGAGAACCACGTTTTTTTACAGCAAAGGAAAACCAGTCTCCTCTTGGCTTATATCGAAATCCTCCAACATTTTTCTTTACAAATCCTTGTTTTGTACTTCTAATTTGTGACCGGTGTTTTGTTTTTCTCTCCTCTGCGCTTTCACGTTCATTACTTCTCACCGGAGCTTATGCTACACCTAAATTCTACGTCATCCTCTGAAACACCACTCTCTCATGAATGCACGTATGACAGTTAGCCGAAGCTAGAGATTACAGTTTATAAAGTTTTAAATATGGATATTTTTCTTAAACACACACATTGCTTCGCTTCAGAAGCCATGTGGAGTACTTTTTATGATGGATGGTTGCACTTTTTTGGGCTTCAAAATTTCAACCACCATTCACTGCCAATATAAAGCTTGGAAGTTATATAACGACTTTTTTATATAACTTGTATGATTGTATTCGTCTGAAAGAAGAAGTTATACACCTAGGATGGCTTGAGGGTGAGTAAATCATGGGGTAATCTTCATTTTTGGGTAGACTATCCCTTTAAAAGCCTAGCTTATTTCTGTGCTAATGCTACACGCTTTAAACTAATAAATAACTGCAAATAATATTTCTGATCATATAAATCAATGCAAATCTATTTACAATTCTCACAGAGCAAATGTAATGGCAATGCACTCATATTAGCTATATCAGCTATATTAGACAAAGTATTTTTGGCATCAAACTACATCAGACCAAAACTTACCAAATATGCAAAAAATACAGATGACATGCCTTTAAAACTGCAATCACATTAACCACATTAACCATCTGGTCCTGCAGATTCTGGCCAACAGAAAGCAGTGGCTTAGTTTGAATGTGTTTTCTGTGTGAGCTGTGCTTCATACTATACATTGCTACACTATTGACAATATAAAATACACAATAAACAAAAACATGTTGTAGAAACACAAGTTATATGTTACCATATGGTAGATACAGTAGTCAGCTACAGGAAATAAACACATTTGAAATCGCTGAAATCATTCTGTGTGCATGATTGAGCACTTGTTTTGTTCGAGATATCCATTTGCATTCACTCACAAACAAACATGTTTGCAAATCTCAAAAGCAAAAAGACGGCACTAAGAGCCAGTGTATCCCCTAAACATGCATGCATAATACAGAAACTGCACTTACAGACTCTACATACAGTACTGAAACTGTGCAATGGTAATATATGTATAAACAATCTCCCTGTGGAGTCTCCTGAAGCATAACACTGTTTTCCAGAGACATTGTGAGTTTTGTCTCTACACTAAACCTTTGGACTGAAAAGAGCACAGCAGTGAGACCGGCCATCATCTGGACGGGTCTCAAATGACACCTATACTGTACAGGAACACACTGTTTCAGAGGCACAATAGGGCACTAATCTAACAGTACAATAGGTTTTGAGAGAAACAGACTCACTGGCTATGATGCAGCTTACTTCACATGATCTGAATGTGACAAAACAAAGAAAAAAAAACTTTTACACAAACTATTTCTAAGGGAAAGGACAGAACACATTAATGTAGTTGTCCAATGTAAAACATAAAACTGAATGAGTGAAAAGAATGTGACAGAGCATAGAAAGAGATACTCATTTAAGTCAGTATCCATTTAAACAATGTCTGGCCAGATTTTGACCAAAGAGAAAGGATTGCCCAGATCTGAAGAGCAGAGGTGAGCTCCTCGATTCCCAGAGCGTCCCACTGCCCCCTCTCATGGCATCTGCTGAAATGTCACCACTCAGGTAATAAAACAATAAATCTTTTTGATATTTAGGAGAGTAAATATCACGAAGTAACCCTGATTTTTTGAGAAGGAAGAAACAAATAAAAAAGGAAAGACAAAATGTTGCTATTAATATTACAATACCAAAACTTCAGCTCAGGGATATTAGAGTTCAATCTAAAACCATGGAGAAAAAAAAAGTTGAAACTTATCTTATTTTACCTAGTTAACAAGGCATTATTTCTCATTTTCAATTAGTTCAACTTGATGTACTACAACTGAAACTGAAAAAAAATGAATGAAAAAAATATCCTCTCAGTAATGCCAAAACATTACCAATTCAGCTTTACAGCCATCAAAAGCAAAAAAATTCAGTAAATTAAGTGCAAACCAAGTAATCAAGAAAATCTGTATGTATCATAGTAAGCTCACTTTCACTATGAAAAGGTTACTGTAATAAAAATACTATATATCGTTTAAATAAATGATTCATTTAAATTCTAAATAAATAAATCAATCTTATTGACATTCGATAAAATATGCAGTTTTGCAGTCACTGAACAAAAACACATGACTGTGCAATCCAGAGAGAACACAACTGTTGATATTGACTGACAAGTCATCATATATTTATCTAATAACTAATGTTTTAAATTGGTTTGTATAGTTGCATTCTCTGAGTTCATTACCAAAAGGTTCACAAAAGGAGGTTAGAAATTATTACCGTTTGATTTTGAGAAATGTTAGAGAGAGTAATTGTGGGCTGTAATGAAAGGTTCGAGAACCTCTCTCACATGTCTTGGAGTCCCAAGAGAAGGAGAGGCTAAGATTAAATGCCATGAAAAGTTGAAGGTGCATATTAAACCAGAATGCCATTAATTTCCATGTTTCGTTTCTGGTAATGGCTACAATTTCAGTGACACTCTGGCTGACATGGCCTTGGCTTTTCGTTCCCATTACAAACTGCAATTATCTACAAATTAAGCCCAGTGTCACTAGTGGTGTCAACAGCTTACAACCCCAAACTCTACAGATGAAATCCTACAGTGTAACAGACAAACACACATTTAAACACTCATTAACGTATGTGGGGAGTCCTTCTAAGAGGCTCACGAGAAATTCCATTTAGCAGTTCCTCTAATCTGTTAGAAACCACATTACCTGTATTATACTTCAGCTGAGCAGAATCCATTGGTATATTTGCTCCTGTGTCCCTCTAACCAACCTAATGTCATTAGTATTTGTAGGTATTTATATATAAAGTGTACAGATACCTTTCTTTAAGTTTAGATCTGTCACAGTTCCAACACTGCAACGAGGAAATTGCAATAAATAAATGCGCAAGTATCAATAAATAAATAAAATGTTGACAGTTTTCTAACTTGTTTGTCCAAAAATCAACATTACTAAATGAATTATGATTCTAAAGCTCAATAAGAGCTCATAGTGACTGTTAAAATGACTTTCTGACTTCTACTTTCTGAGTCTGATTTCTCAGTGCTTTTCATCATTTAGTGGATACATAATCAATTGTTCCTCCTAGATGCTAAAAGATTAAATGGACAACAAATGGACTGTGTCTTACAATTGTAGAGGAGATCTAAAATTATTATACCTTTATCAGATTTGCCAAGATAACTCTGCAATTAAAAGTCAGAGATTACAGTTTGAACTCAAACAATTCTTATCAAATTATTCACAAAACGATCTTAACTGAAGTTGATACTTTGAAATTAAACATAGATTCATGCAGAAATGTAAAGCAAACATATGTAAAAACCATTTGAAACATGAACATACTGGAACACAGTTGATGATCTTATTATTTGGAAAGGACCCAGAAAAGTCCCTTTTGTTCATAAATATGGAAAGTATATGTCGATAGCACATCTAGCAGAGTTTTTATATAGGAATCAGTCTGGAAAGCCATAAGTAGTTACTGCTCTGCACTATAAAAAAATAATCAACAACAGTAGATTTACCTGTATGCAAATATGTCATAGAAACCAAGACAAGCATCTCATTTGGATTCTCCACAGAAAAGCATTAGATGAATGAAAGATGGAATGAATAAGAGGTTTCTAGGACCTGAAGCCCTTTAATGAGGCCAAAGGAGATACGCCTGCAGCAAGAAAAAGCCAACTGTGCAGGGAAATTACACTGCGGTATTCACAATATACATCGGTTTTCCAATCCTCCATCTCAGGAGAACACACAGAGTATGCAAAAGAGGGAATCTTGGAAGAAGATCCCTTCGGCACAATGGGAAATTTCTGAGGGGTTCCTAACTGGTGAAACACGTTTCACAGTGACAGGTTTACAAAGACAGCACTCATAATGCCAGACAAAAAGAAACACAATAACAGAAAATGCCTTATTGTGCATACAAAAAATGATGTTTTTGGAAAATTATGAATAGCTCCATAATACTGTGGGTGGAAAATATCAATTATAACATTTGCATTATTGCTACTCCCTCTTGCATGACAAAAGAACAACTGTAGGCGCAGTACTGAGCTGCCGATGGTTATCAAAGCATGCTGGGAGAGATGCTTGTGTGTTGGAGGTCTGCCCATTGTCATAACTGTAGTGCAGAGGGGGTTAACGCCACTTCTGATTGGTCAACTGAAATGTCTCATCAGCTAGTTTGTTACACTTGCTATTGCTTGGAAGATTGAACCTGCCAATGTGATGTGGATTCACACCGGTTAACATTTCAGTTAAGAACTGAGGCACGTAACCTGCTTTAAATACATCATCTCATAATGAGTGTAATCTCATCCTCATGCCGAGGTCATTATTTCACTGTGTGCAGGAGCAGTTTGGCAGCTCAATGAGAATTTGGCCGGCAACAGCATTTTAACTTTTCACAGCGTGACCGGGAAAATCTCTAGCAGCGGGTCTGAGTCACCAGCAGAATTCCAGGGCAGGAATAGGCAAGGTTGTCGAGCGGTTTGCTCAACCTACAACCTGATTAATAGGTGCCATTAAGATAAAGCCCAAAGCTCTGAGTTACAACAAACCAGCACCCATCTCTTGAACTCAGCCAATCCATTTACAGCAGACAGATTAAATGACCGGCTCTACGGCAGTGGAACAGAGGTAACTTAAACAAGAATGGTGTGAAATACAACACAGAGAATCCCCAATGACTTTTACATGACTTCTCCAGCTATACATTATTTAAAAATAAATAAATAAAATTGTATTTAAGGACTAATGTTGCAGATCGTGCTATTCTTCAGTGCTATATTAAGAACCAAATATTGCAGTCCATTATGTCCATATATTGAAATATTTTTTATAATTTCATCACCTTAATTATAAGGCAGTGTTAAATAAATGCAGCTATAAAGTGTCCAATAGCTCAGTTAAAAAGTCACAGATGGTCAGTTTTTCAATTCCAAGCTGAAATGAAGACTGATGGAAGCCTTTAAAATACACGTTGCCTTCATTTACCCAGCATGCCCTTTAATATAATATTACGCAGCAGACCAACAAAATTATTTGTAAACTAAGTTATTTTTTAATTTATCATCAACATGATCTTAGTGAATAAAGGAAAATACAAGCAGAAGTGTGTGTGTTTGTGTGTTTATGTTAAAATACTGTATCCTACTGCTGAATGATGTGCAGTACATAACAAGCGTTCAAAGGCAGATATTACCTTGAAAATACTGTGGTGCTATTAAAACAACACTCTGTTTGAGCGATCTGAAATGACAGCATTGGCATTGGCATAATCTTTGCCATAGGAAATATTTTTCAAATGTCATTTTATTAAGATCTTTGAATGTAATTCCAAAAATGTTATAGCAATGTGGCACAAGAACCAATGATGTCTGAAGTCAATAACTCTTTTAAGATTTGAGCTTTACAGTGAATGGGAAGATTTTCGGTGAATAACAACTTAAATTTTGGCCTTTTCCTCACAAAAATCTATTGTATGATTTCAGAAGACTCTGGAATATACTGCATGAGTCATATAAGTAATAGAAATTCCACAGGAGTTGAGGCAAAGAACCGCCGACGCAAAGTTAAAACTATCACTGATGTTTGCACTGCAATATTTGTCCATAAAGGTAAAAATTATGATTACTTTCATCAGTTCTGCCTACTTTAAATCTGACACAGAGAAATGGTTTCAGAATCAAGAATCAGATTGAAAATTCTGCAGTATTTACAGGGATGCTGTCTGACTGGTTGCACAAACGTGAAATGCTTCTTACCTTTGCAATCTGCACGCACCAGTTGAGAAGCAGCTGGGAGCCGATGTTCTCCTGGTGTTCATGTACGTAGTCCAGCAGGCAGCCGTGGGGCATGAGCTGAGTTACTAGCTGAATAGCGGGACTCAAGCAGACCCCCAAAAGACGCGCTAGATGAGGATGCTCCATGCTGGCCATGATCAGTGCCTCCTAGAAGACAAAAACAGAAAAGAAAATGAAAAAATAGTGTGTTGAAGTCACACGATGAAAATATTTATCTGGAGATGTTTTCCCATCAACAACCAAAATGTCTCTTAAAGAATGTTAGAATCATACTTCACAACACACACAAATAATTTTTTTAATATTAAATATGAAAACATGTAAACGCGCTATACTGACATCTTTAACTGTTTGTTCACGTCTTTTGCAGCATCTCACATATGTGTGTGCATTTTTTTAATATGCTGTTTTAATTAAATGTTTTAACTTTTAAAACATGCATATAAAGACACATCTTCTACGTATCCAACTTTGTATAAAAAAAAACATGAAATGCTTGGATAATGTGAAATGTATGTAAACAGATGTTTTGTCACTTCTGTTTACAATCCCCTAGATCCCAAGACAGAACAGATTAATACATCAAAATAAAATTCTTGCTGTATGTAAACAGACATTCTTGAATGTATTATGTGTTTTGTGAACCTGCCTACGTAATGCAGCTTTGCAAGAAGGCTGTTATTTAAGGACGGAATTGTTCAAACTTGACTGGAGCCGACAGCAAATCTTCAGTTCATAGTGCTGTATTTCATTTCACATGTGAAGAGGCAGTTTAAATAGAAGTGTTCATGTACAAATAGCAAATAAACAGCTCATTTCCTTCAAAGGGTTAGAGAGAAGGTCAAGAACAACTCGTGACGCCTAAAAACTAGACTTACCATTACAAGAAACCTCAAGAAAAAAAATGATATGACCCCTTTACATTTTTTTTAGCTTTATTTGAAGCAAATAACAGCACTATAAGCATAAATCATACACAAAGCATAACAAGTCTCTCTGCAAATACTATTGTACTCTTGCCTCCTACAGCGAAGATAACCTCCATTAGTGAGCCTGACCTCGCCAGCCACTGCTGGCCTGTCTCACTCAATTAGCCGTATGTTTCAAAAGGAAAAAGGGCCTTCAAAAAAGCACATATAGTATATAAATATTTATGTGTTACAACGAAGACAAGGATGAATACGGATCTTTCATGAGTAGGTCTGCATCATCTTGCTTGCTTATGTATGTGCACAGATAACAGAACACACAAACACACACACACACACACACACACACACACACAAGGAACACACAAAGGAATTCCCTGGCAATCGCAGTCAGCCGCAGCCAATTTTGATGGCTTTTTAAAGGAGCCTGACCTCTCCCTGAATCTTGGGAGAGCAAGAAAGATACAGAAAAAAGAGTGACAACAAGAAAAAAGTGATTTGCTGTTATTGGACTCTTCTCTCCACAGATCATGCCTTCCTGTTATAGCATTTCTTTACTTCATTTACCTTGACAATAAATTACATTTGAGCTCATTTTATGTCTGTAATTGGGCTGTAATTACTTAATTAAATTATTATTGCCAAAACTTTTATAACGATAATATTAATTGACACTTCTATATTTATTAACATTTATTTATTATTACTTATACTTTTAGAAAGGTTGCATTGTTCAAAACTTTGGCCTCTGAAATATTTTATATATATATATAAAAAAATATATATTTATTTTTTTAATTAAAGAAAAAAAACTCTAATGCTCACAAAAGCTGCATTTATTAAATCAATAATCCAATAAATCCAATAAGTAATATTGTGACATATTACATTTTAAAATAACTATTTTCTATTTTAATATATTTTTTTAAATATGATGTATTAGTGTGATCAAAGCTGAATTTTCAATCTTCAGTGTCACATGATCCTTCAGAAATCATTCTAATATGCTAAATTGGTGCACAAGAAACATTTATTATCAATTTTTGTCGAAGCTGTGATACTTATTTTCAGGATTCCTTGATGAATACAAAGTTCAAAAGAACAGCATTTATTTGAAACAAATCCTCTGTAATATTAATATTAATTGAATGCCTCCTTGCTGAAAAAAATAATTAATTTATTTAAAAAATATATTATTTTTGAATGGTAATGTAAGGAAACTATATTTCTTATTTAACTAGGATAAACTTTTTATTAGAATAATGTGCACAATATTATGCAATATTAAGACCAGGAACGAAAGTAAATGGGATTGCGTTTGATTTTATGTCTACCTTAATAGCTGAATTGACATTCAAACAACCCTTTATAGTGGGATTATTAAGATCAAAGTAGTTAACTCACATCCATAAACTCCACATTGGCTTTAGGTCCTGTACTTTCATTGAGTATCTTTATAGCCACAGGAATCTTCACAGTTTCTCCTTCTGGAACCCAGATTCCCTTATAAAGAAGACATCAGAATCAGTCAACAACCCTTCAAATCATATAAAACAACAAATTCTGACAGGTACACACATTAAACATAGAAGTGCTACCTTATAGACCATGCCAAAGGCTCCAGTTCCCAGAATCTTGACTCTCTTGAGCTCAGTTTCCTTCAATATTCGCAGCTGAGCTTGGTTTGGTGCTGTACCACTGGGTGTCAACGGCTCCACCAACTGCTTAAACAACCAAGTCTTAGATCAGTCACAACTACTGAATGCACAAAAACATAGAGCTCCAAAACAAGCTCTTAGAAGTTATACAACCATATTTTCGATATTAAGTTTGTTTATGCAGTAGCCATTAGATCTCAGGAGGGAAAATAAAGATGTTACTAGATATTTAAAGAGTAAACAGTTGTGAAGGGAACCAAGTGAAGATGAGAGGGGTAGAGAAGAGGTAAGGTTGAAAAGGATGTACAGAGACATAATTGCTAAATATAAAGTGGCATTTGTAGTTCCATTAGGGCTGGAGCTGGAGAAAAAAAACATGTGTGTGCGTGTGTGTGTGTGTGTGTGTGTGTGTGTGTGTGTGTGTGTGTGTGTCAGTGGGGTAGTTTTTGAGTGGCGTGTGCTGCGAGTGTGTGCATCTGCGAGTGTGTGCGTCTGCAGTGTAGTGTAGAGAACAAGTTCTGACATTCAAACAAATCCTGTTAAATTTTCTGATTTGTATTGTTCTTTATTTTTTATAAATTCACAAACAAAGAAAGTTGTATGGATTTGGAACAATTAAGGAGTTGAATGAATGATTATATTTGGTGTGAACTATTCCTTTAACACCAGGTTTCTCCAGGGGAATTGTCCCTGTTGGTAAGTGCACCAAATAAATTGCTTTGAAAAAGTATTTGCTAGATGACTTGGTTATTGTTTTTCTGAACTGAGAAATTAAACCCTTGACAGCAGCTAAACTAATGGTATTTAGTCCCTGGATGCACTGTTCTTATTTATGTGAAAGAAGGAGGAATCTCCCAGCACACCCTATACAAACAGTCCACTCACCACTTTCAATAGGTAATGGAAAATACATTTTTATAGTGACATTTTAACAATCTATAAATGTGTAAATTTGGTTATCCATTATTCAGGGGCTAACTGTTACTTTATGTGACCGATCACAGCACAGACTGGAGGGCTGCCACTTTGTTTTATGAAAGTACAGACTGAACACACAATGTGGAGCTGTCCATCTCTGTGGTGCTGAAACCCAGCATTCAGACTGAGCGTTAGAGGGAGCTGTCCAGATATGTGATGCTGAAAGAGAAACATCTGTCAAACAAAAAAAAAGATTTATTTTTCCCACTGTAAAAGTACAGTATATGAGCACATTAATATAGCTAAAAAAGCTTTAATTTTAGCTGAAGTAAAGGAATGTTTCAGGTTCAACATAACTTTATCAACAGAATTTCAACACTTCCCTCCATTTAAGCAACAAAAGAGTAATGCACATACAATGGAAGTGCATAAGGAGATGAATTCAAAACAGTTTAAAGCAGAAATGTGCAGATTTTATTTTGTTGTGCACCTTTTATTAATTCTTTAGTGGAAACTGATCAGTAGCTATATTTTTAATACAACATCTCTTTGAACATTTTCAGAGGAAATCAGCAAACATTCATGTTTTTTTTTGTTTTTTTAGACACTGGGTGGTCTAGACCTCGCCTTATCTTCTTCTTGGCAGAAACACACCACTTTCTACTTGAACAGAGGCCTCAGGTTTGTTAAAACGGATTTCAGGATTCTAGTGCGTGAGTGTCTCTGTCAGCTTTTGGATACAAGGCATCTTCTCAGGCTGACAGCTGTCTATAACACTGATGCTCCACCTTTTTTGTAAAAATCTACGCGTTTCAGAAAGGCAGGGCATAGAAGAGAAACAATAATGTGCAGTATGTGGAAAATAATGTGTTCTTTGAACCTTAAACCTAATTGAACCTTAAACTTAAACACATTTCATTACACCAAATACACAAAATAATGTTCTTTTTAGCAACATCATATGACCCCTTTAAGCAAACTTATATGAGAACAGGCCACTCTCACCTCAGTCTCCAGGAAACGACGTAAAGCTCTCTTTTTCTTAATGCTCTTTCGACGGATGTAAACGGCCACACCCAGAGCTATGATGACCATCACAAAGAGACTCCCAATTAACCCAGCTGCAATCAGAGGAGTCCTGAAAGATCATAGGACAATAAACAAGTTGATTTTTCTGTAAACCAGTTAAGCACAAACCCCTCCCTATGATTTTTATTTTATTAGTGCATTATTTTAATTTATTTTAAAAAATGTAAAAAAAATAAAATAATTTAATTTAATTTAATTTAATATTTTTTCAAATATTTTTATTTGCTTTTTTATTGTAATTTGTCCTTGGTCAAAGCTGCACTTGTGAAATATCTTACCTGTCCAACATGCCAATGCAATCTTGTACTCTGGGTCCAGTACAACTGCAACACAGAAAATTATATAACAATTTATAATTAATATACTTGAGTTGCATTGCAACAGACTGGTAGATTTTACCAGTATTATTCAAGTACTATTCACCATGGTGCCATTTCTAATACTGTCCTAAATTTATCCAGATAAAAAATAACAAAATGAGTAGCCTAAAAAAATTATAAATAACAATGATAATCTAACTATTATATGATACATTACAGTTATGTTAATGTAAGAGAAAATGTGCTTAACCATCATGAAAATGTTACAATAAAAAAATAGCCTTTATTTTCATCATGCAAAATATAATTTATTATATTTTCCTTTGATTTGACATGTGACCTGGACATGTTTTTGTGAGATTCGCCAATCCAGGTAAAAAAATTTTAAAATAAAATTAAAAGTTTTGAGCAGAGAATTGTCAGCCAATAAGGGCATGGAACCCTTAACGTGACTATTACAAATTAAACACTAAATACATGTTAATAATTTTGCATATTATTGGGTTCAGGCTATTTATGTAACTCCTATAAATTTCCAGTTTCCAGCTAAACCAGTTGTGAACCACTGATCTAGGAATTCAAGAACCTGTTTTTTTCTGCTCTCAAATCCCCCAGGCCCATGCGTCTAACTGAATGCGGTAACCACGACGGCATTACCCACATGGGCAATTAGGTTAGTGCTCTGGGCATATTGTGCTTGATGCAGTTAAAGGAAGGAAAGAAGCTTACAAATAGATTTAAGTGCAAACACAAGCAAACAGTCGTACCCCTGGGTGCAGTTGGGGTGGCAGGGATGGCACTCATTGTTGGTCTCGGCATATTTGAAGATGAAGCTGTTTGCTCCCTGCAGACCATCAGGGCATTTCTCCACACAGTTGGGTCCATCTTTGAGATGCAAGCACTTCACACAGTGATCTGGACCCTGTAATGGGAGACGAGAGAAAGATGTAAGATTAGGAAATGAAAAGTGTCTTAAGAGACTGAAGCATTGTTTTAAAAGGGGAAAGGAAACATTTAATGAAACAAACACAGTCGTGTAATATCATTTTGACTTTTCCTAACACATTCAAAATCAAAATCTTTTGAAGTTCTAAAGGACTTTCAGGTCTTTGCCGTTCAAAGGTTTGGGGTTGCTATGATTTTTTTATGTTTTTTTGTCTCTTATGATCACCAAATCTGCATTTATTTGATCAAAAATACAGTAAAAAAAAATTATAAAAAATATATATATATATATATAT
>NW_015505742.1:368454-378096 GCF_001515645.1 Sinocyclocheilus grahami
AATTTAATTTAATTTAATTTAATATTTTTTCAAATATTCTTTCTGTGCATCAAATATTTTTATTTGCTTTTTTATTGTAATTTGTCCTTGGTCAAAGCTGCACTTGTGAAATATCTTACCTGTCCAACATGCCAATGCAATCTTGTACTCTGGGTCCAGTACAACTGCAACACAGAAAATTATATAACAATTTATAATTAATATACTTGAGTTGCATTGCAACAGACTGGTAGATTTTACCAGTATTATTCAAGTACTATTCACCATGGTGCCATTTCTAATACTGTCCTAAATTTATCCAGATAAAAAATAACAAAATGAGTAGCCTAAAAAAATTATAAATAAAAATGATAATCTAACTATTATATGATACATTACAGTTATGTTAATGTAAGAGAAAATGTGCTTAACCATCATGAAAATGTTACAATAAAAAAATAGCCTTTATTGTCATCATGCAAAATATAATTTATTATATTTTCCTTTGATTTGACATGTGACCTGGACATGTTTTTGTGAGATTCGCCAATCCAGGTAAAAAAAATTAAAAATAAAAATAAAAGTTTTGAGCAGAGAATTGTCAGCCAATAAGGGCATGGAACCCTTAACGTGACTATTACAAATTAAACACTAAATACATGTTAATAATTTTGCATATTATTGGGTTCAGGCTATTTATGTAACTCCTATAAATTTCCAGTTTCCAGCTAAACCAGTTGTGAACCACTGATCTAGGAATTCAAGAACCTGTTTTTTTCTGCTCTCAAATCCCCCAGGCCCATGCGTCTAACTGAATGCGGTAACCACGACGGCATTACCCACATGGGCAATTAGGTTAGTGCTCTGGGCATATTGTGCTTGATGCAGTTAAAGGAAGGAAAGAAGCTTACAAATAGATTTAAGTGCAAACACAAGCAAACAGTCGTACCCCTGGGTGCAGTTGGGGTGGCAGGGATGGCACTCATTGTTGGTCTCGGCATATTTGAAGATGAAGCTGTTTGCTCCCTGCAGACCATCAGGGCATTTCTCCACACAGTTGGGTCCATCTTTGAGATGCAAGCACTTCACACAGTGATCTGGACCCTGTAATGGGAGACGAGAGAAAGATGTAAGATTAGGAAATGAAAAGTGTCTTAAGAGACTGAAGCATTGTTTTAAAAGGGGAAAGGAAACATTTAATGAAACAAACACAGTCGTGTAATATCATTTTGACTTTTCCTAACACATTCAAAATCAAAATCTTTTGAAGTTCTAAAGGACTTTCAGGTCTTTGCCGTTCAAAGGTTTGGGGTTGCTATGATTTTTTTATGTTTTTTTGTCTCTTATGATCACCAAATCTGCATTTATTTGATCAAAAATACAGTAAAAAAAAATTATAAAAAATATATATATATATATATATTTTTTTTTTTTTAAATGTTGATACAATTTCAAATAACTGTTTTTTACTTTAATATATTTTAAAATGTAATTTATTCCTGTGATGACAAAGCTGAATTTTCAACATCATTACTCCAGTCTTTAGTGTTACATGATCCTTCAGAAATCATTCTAATATGCTTTGTTTTTTTTAAATAAATAAATAAATCTTATTACCTTATTATTTCATACTATATTGAAAACAGTTGTTCTGCATAATATTTTTGTGGAAATTATATATTTTTTTATGCTTTTTTTGGATGAATACAAAGTATTCAAATAAAAATCTTTTGTAACATGTAAAAGTTGTTTATGCATCCTTGCAGAATAAATAAATATATATCTTAAAATTTTGCAGCAAAAAAAAACAAAAATCAAACAAACAAAAAACATTCTGTCCCTAAACTTTTGAACGGCAGTGTAAATCTATGTCATTTCACCTGTTTTACTGTCCAACAAACAAAAATCATAAGTCCATCTGGTAAGGCAAGTAAAAACACTTCTCTATAAAACAAATAAAATAAAGAAACATTCATGTAATTTAGATAGTAATACCACATATGCAGGACATTTGGGGCATGTTATGCACCACAGTTTAATTCTTTGTGTAAAGGGATTTGTCCCAATGTAAGTATAACATATACATTAAAGGCAAGCACCACTAATAAACAACCTCTTTGCATCAATAATATGCAACTGCATGATATAGCATGGTTAGCCAAGCCTTGCATCATCTAATACGGTCTGACGATACATTCTGAATGAGGCTACAGACAGGATTTAATTTTGAGACTAAAAGTGGATAGCTTAATTTGTTTCTAATCAATACCACTCTGTTTCACACTATATGCAGACTGGAGCTATGATGAGATGAGGACGCTTTTTCTGTTGTTTCACGTCAAGGTTGTCAAGTTTTAATTAAAGCAAAAACAAAATCCAGTAACTAATATAGTCTCAGATGGCTTTTAGGCTCGTACCGGACCATGGCAGGTCAAACTTTTCTCTCCGGCTTTTTCACACTGGCTGTCACACTCAACACAAACTGAGCCATTGGTGTACTCTCGAACATCCCTAGAACAGATAGAGAACAATGTGTTATGAGCCAGCTATTGTATACTGTAGTACATTCTACAAAAACAAGTATATAGCAAAATGCACTGTTTGACAAATATGCACGGTTTGCATGACATTGAAGGCCTTTATACTCAGTGACCAGGGGCTGCTTAAATCCAAATCTAGGTCAATTAACTAAACAGACTTATAAGAAAAGCAATACAAGTGGAAACAGCTTAAGGAGCCGTCAATAACTATTCTCATTTGTTTCTGCTGTCGATAGTTTCATTGAGAGTATTCAAAAAGAGTTTCCAATGAGCAAAGAACGAAAGCTTATCAATGAAGTCCTGAAAGCAGTATCTAAGATGTAACGAAATCAAACCTCCAGTGAATGAGTGCCAACGGTATGAGGACTCAAAAAGGAAAAAAAAAATAAAAATGCATGGTTCCCTAACTGTATATATGTAAGATCAGAAATGTTTTGCTATAATGTTTTGCTCTTTGTAATCCTGAATTTAAATGATTACCATTCCATTTTTGTATTTATTTAGAGAACATTTTTCCTTTATTAAAAATGTTAGAGCTGACATTAGAGGTTATGTATAATTAAAACGTGCAATGAATACAAGCTATATTTTCACCACACAAGTATTTCTTAAATTCTTAACTCAATCTTGGATGCCACAAACACATTTGCAAACAAAAGCCTAGCATTGCATATTTTGCCTGTTCTTTTCAATGTCTGTTTCCATGTCTCCATGTTATTTTTTTTTCCGCCTGCCAGAAAAGCAAGGGAGTCGGTCTATTCCTTTGAGTTATAAATAGCATTAAAAGCATTTTGATCCCTTGATCTTGATAGACTGATCATGATAGTCATACTGCAGATATATCTTTGGAGCCAGCGGCCCGTCTGAACAAATATGCATTTGAAAAACACATTCATATTAAGGCAACAGCAAGCTAAAGTAGTATAAGATTTTATTTATTTATTTATTTATTTATTTATTTATTAATTAATTCATTCATTCATTCATTCAGTCATTCGTTTATTTATTTATTTTAAATACAACTTTGAAGAAAAAACAAGTTCTATACATGAGCATAGTGACACCACAAATGATTTGTTTGCACACATACAGTACTCACCCATAATATAAGTTGCAGGACTTGACACATGTCTTTCCTCGGCTGAAGTATTTGCACGAGAGACACTGGTCTGGACCAGGTCCCCAGCATCCTTCCTCCGAACACAACGGATCACAAACCATCTGCTCTTTAGCTGGAAAAAAATACACAGATGCACATGAACAGAAACAAAGAAAACACTGCAATCAGTTCATTCATTTGGAACTTAGATGTCTCCAACCTACAAATATGGCTGTGAAATTATGATATTCATGAAATATTTATTACTCAAATCACCTTCAGAAAGCTTGTCAGGTTTCTTGACATGCTTTAAAAGGTTACTATTTTTAGCTATTAGTTACAATAGCTATTACTTTATTTCTATTACTACTAATTAAAACCATTAATTATTGACAGGGAATGTTTTTTGTAAGAAGTAAATAGTGTATTTATTATAGTGAAATGTGCATGTTTCAAGCTGATATTTAGAGAGCAGGGACCACATCAATCAATCATTACTGTTCAAAATATAATTATATTTAATTATATTGTTATATTAAAAATAATAATATTTTTATTCAAACTGGACAGCTAATTCAGCTTCACTTTTCTTCACATTAAAGCAGGATATAATTGAAGATGTCACTGATAAATGGCAACAATGCTACAGGAACTATTTTGAGTGTCACATCCGCAGGGAGTGAACATTTTTCACTTGGATCTAATGTGAAACAAGGGAATTCTTAGAAGTAGTTAATGAGGACATTTCTGAATATATTACTAAAAAAATATTTAAATCATTTAAAGTATGAGCAAATCTGTGAAAAGATTCAACCCAAAATTGGACAGGGAAAGTACACTTGGGACAACAACACACATTTGCCAATCCTCTGAAAGTACAAAGGCCTATTAGATTTCACTAAACTAGTCCAGCAGTGAGTTTTGGACATAGTTTAGTGAGTTGGATGAGGGAAACAGGCTTTACTCATGGGTATCATCAATCCACCTATAGTTCAGCCACATAACTGTGACACAATATTCTGAAATAATTTTCTAACATTTAATTAAATATAGTAAACATTATTATTATTATTATTATTATTATTATTATTATTGTTGTTGTTGTTGTCATTATTGTTACCATTGTTGTTGTTGTTGTTAATATTAGCTAATTGAATTGAAATTATTAAAATAGTAATAGTAGTAGTAATACATAATTTAATTAATAATCACTTAAAATGTAATTCATTAAAATGATGATGATGATGATGATGATAATAATATCAAATTTAATTACAAAATATCATACAAATACAACAACATCAGCAATTATAGAAATAATAATAATAATAGCAAAGTCACTGAAATGATTAAAACAACAACAACAACAACAACAACAACAATAATAATAATAATAATAATAATAATAATAATAATAATAAATACTTTTTATAAACAATCACAGTGAAACAAAATATTTTTAACATTTATTAAATAATATTATTGGTCCCACTTTATATTAAGTGGTCTTAACTACTATGTACCTACAACAAAAAATAAGTACATTGACTTATTGTGTTCTTATTGTATTGCAAAACACTTTTGCTGCTATTGAAGTGGGATACAGGTAAGGTTAGGGACAGGTTTGGTGGTATGGGTAGGTTTAAGGGTGGGTTAAGGTGTAAGTGATGGGTCAACAGTGTAATTATAAATGGAATTAGGGAAAATAATTACATATGTAATTACATACAGGTATTTTTAAAATATAAGTAGAATGTGAAAACGTGTATGTACACAATAAGTGCATTGTATTAAATGATTAATTTAAACGCAAGTACATAGTAGTTAAGGCCAGTTAATATAAAGTGGGGCGATATTTTAATTGACTATTCTCAATAGCTATCAGTTGTGTACAATCATAAACATCATTCAAATTTTTAACTCCTTATTAGGATTTATCAACATTAAAACCAAAGGTATGAACAAATTATTGAATGTACACAACTGTTGTGAATCTGGTGATGATGATGATGATGATGACTTTCAACTACAATTTTGTGATAATTTACCTATAAAGAGAGCGTCCTCCAATGGTGGCAAGGTTCAAGAAAACGCCAAGATCTGTCATGTTCTCCGGCCAAGACTGAATGTTCAAGAAACCTATGAAAACACAGAACAAATAAAAAATATCCATGCTTTTAAATACCCTGAGAATAAAACAAATAAACAAACAAGTTTGTTACTATGACAGCAGACATCGGCTTGGGGTATCGCCACAGGTCCAGTGAGTGCAATATTATTTACAGCCTGTCAGACAGTATAAAACGACCCTATTACATTGAAATGAAAGTATATTAAGGGAAATGATTGCGCTAATTAAAAGAACGAGTTCCATTACCACAAAGTATCATTTCTTCAGATGCACATTGTTTTAATTACCAGTTTGTTGTCTTGTATTGGGTGAAATGTGTGTAAACTGAGGGCACACCAATGGCGCACAAGAGAGCAGTTTCTGAGTTTCATTTTGAAAACGTTGCTTTGCTGCTTCACTCCATTAGCTATTTGGCACAATCATAAGAATAAGTTGAAAGTGACAAAAGGCTTTTAACATGATTCATAGTTCATTCCTTTGAGGCTTTATAAACAAATAAATATTGTGTACCGCATTAACATAAGGTTTTGTGACATAGAATATTTCCCAACTCAAAGGATAAAAGTTAATGTATGAAGAAATAAAGAAAGTTGATGGTTTTACGCAAGGCTACACAGGTTTAATGGGCTGTCATGTGATGGATATGCTCACCTGTGATCTCTCTGACGGTGCGGAATACATTTAGCCGATCAGGGTCCAGAGCTTTTATGCCATGAAACATGTCCCTGTTAAAAATAAAACACAAAAAGAAAACAGAAAAAGGGTTATATAAGTTAGACCATGTATGGGATATATATGCTAGACAAAGCTTTAAGGATATATAGGCCACAAACAGATAAATAGACTGGACTCACCCTTTAATGCCTGTGATGAGGAAGATGAGGTTGCCATTGATTTTGGTGCAATTGACAAACTTCTCAATGTTGCTGGAATCTACAGTTTGAGCCGTTTGAAGACTGCCGGTACCTATACCATCACACACTGAACACCACAAACAACCAATCTATCAACATTTATCATTTATACAACAAAACTGAGGTCAAACACTTGGTTTAATAATTCTGAAAGGTTATTCTCAGGTGTTGTTTATGTTGACTAAAACTAAAAACTAATACTAATTTCCATTAATTGAAATAATACTGAAATAAAATGAAAGATACATATTAGAAGAAAAAATGTTGCCTTGGAAATTAACTAAAGTTGAAGTTGAAGTATTACAACTAAATTGGAAACAAATAAATAATAAAACAAAATAGACATAATAAAAAAAAAACAAGACGGATGAATTTCTGCCTCAGAATACATATACGGCTCGAAAGTGATCTTATTCAAATAGCTTGCTATCTACGTAGAAACCGGCTGCAAATTGAAACAGCAGTTTCAGACTCAAACAACCCATAACAAACTTGCTGCGTGTTTTCTTTTCAGATTTTCTAAGCTGGCAGACACGTCAGAGACTAAATGCAAAAAAAAAAAAAAAAAAAGCTAAAAAATGTGTCAATTTCATCCGATGTCCCCTTTAACAGATTCTCAAAGACATGTTGACACACATTGTAAAATGAACTGAAAAACTGGCTTGATCATATTTCACTGAAGAAAAAGAGTTATTCAAACATCAAGCGAGTCAATTTCCCCCTCATTATGAGCCTAATTATGATCAAATGCGAGTCATATTGAGATTGACTAATATGACCCAGTTTGGTGCCTGGGCCCATTATCACTTCTGCTTATTTTGTGGTCATCCCTCATTAATCTCTATTGAAAAACAACAAACTTTTGTTGCAATCATGACAGAGGAGACCAATAACGTGTTTACTCTTTACATACTTTACAGTTTTACATGCACTGCAGGTATACGATTCCTCTGCTTTTTAGACTATCTGGAACTAGCAAGAATTTCTCATGGCTGGTTAGCGCTGGTTTGGCTGGTTTATTAATAAAAACTAGAATGGTATTTCTGGATGATCAAGGTAGTCTTTTGTTGGTTAACATGGCTAAGAAGTCTATTCGAGACACCAGAACACCAGCATCCAAAACACAAAATATGCTGGTCTTTTCATTTCAGAGACAGTCTAAGAAGGGTAGATGGAACTAATGAAAGGAAAATTAATGGGAGAAAGCATAATGCTTAATTTGGTGGATGTAAAGTCCTGACTTTTAGTTAAATAGTCAACTGCTTTTTTGATCATCTTTGTTTACTCTCAAATGTGAATATGCATTAGCTGGATCAGCCTGAAAAATACACATTTAATTTCCTTTTATACAGTATATATCCTTTAAAAATAAAAATTAATCAATCAATCAATCAATCCTTTTATATTCAGCAAGGAGGCATTAAGTTGATCAGAAGCAACAGTAAAGACAATTATAATGTTACAAATGTTTTCTATTTCAAATAACTGCTGAACTTTCTATTCATCAAAGAATCCTGAAAAAAAAGTACAGTTTTCACAAAATTATGAAGCAGCACTTCTGTGATGTTTGTTGATCATCAAATCCAGCATATAAGAAGTATTTCTAAAGGATCATGAAATACATGGATACACTGAAAACTAGAGTAATGATGCTGAAAAATCAGCTTTGCATCACAGGAATAAATTACATTTTTAAACATATAAAAATAGAAAACAGTATTTTTAAATTGTAATAATAATTGACAATATTACACTTTTACTGCATTTTTTTTATCAAATAAATGCAGCCTTGGTGAGTATAACATACTTCTTTCAACAACATTAAAAATCCTGAATTATAGTGCACATTATGAAGTATTATTTACACTAAAGAAGGAAAATGTACCATTACCTGCATGGCTGCCAAGTGAACTTAAAGGGACTTTCTGGATCTATGTATCATCATCCCACTAAAGTCAATAAGAGAACTAAACAACCTTTGCGAATATCACTGACCTTTCGGACAGATGTCAGTGCATGGGATGCACATCTTGGTGTGATTTTCCTCAACCTCCATCTTGTTGCTCGGACAGGCTCTGACACAAGAGTTGTGATCCACCACAAAGTTATCTGAGATCCAGACAGCAGAATATTTGAGTATTAGCTGTGCAATGATAGTCTGAGGTGGGGAAAGAACATTTCTCAAATTGGAATTTGAGGCTAACAATCCTTTTTTTTTTAAAGAGTAGTGACCATGAGAAAGTGATTGTTTGTTAAATTAGTAATATTGTTCTCCAAGAAACCTTACTTACGTGGGCATTTCTTGACACAGAAAGCTCCATAGGTGTATTTGGCGTTGGGATTGTGCTCGAGCTGGAAGGTTGTTGGATTGTAGACGAATGGCTGAGGACATTGTGTCACACAGGCCCCGCTGTCATTAAAGTTGGTACAAGCCTGAGAACAAAAAACAGTCATGTAATTATGTGGTCGATCAACAAAACATGACTATAATGGAGAAACACCTCTGCAGAGCTTTAAGTGTTTTCAACACACAATACAGCACAACATCACCATGAAACTACTTTAAAAATGAAGTGAGCAGGCATTTGTCAATACCTCTAGTACACTTTAAAATCATGCAGAATGAGGTATAAATACAGGAAGATGTTGACATACGAAGCAGTCTGTGTCTTTTGGTCCGAAACAGCCTCCTGCACATTCACGGTGACAGCAGTTACTGACGTACGGACCAAAACAGCGTCCATCACACTGCTCTGCACACACTGTCTTTGTCACTGTATGATTATGAAAATAGATGGAGAGAGAAAGAAAGAAAGAAAATAGTTTATTCACAGAAAAAAAAAAATTCTATACCAAGTACCAATAAATACTGTATGTGCTACTATGGTGGGCAAATTCTTTATTTGTCTTCATTCATTCAAATAATGGCAATTCCTGATTCAACATACAAAATAATGATTTATTTTAATTCAACCCCCC
>NW_015505742.1:378376-378681 GCF_001515645.1 Sinocyclocheilus grahami
CCCCCCCCCCCCCCCCCCCCATAATTAAATTTAAATTAAATATATTTTTGACAAATACATTCCTGAAAATACTTCATAAATAAAATAAATAAACAAATGTACATTATCCATTGCAATAAATACATTAAATTAAATTAAATAAAAAATACATTAATAAATAAATTAATAACTTAATAAATCAATTAATAACTTAATAAATGCATTCATTAAAAATAAATAACTTAATAAATACATAAATTAAAAATAAATAAATAAATAAATAAATAAATAAATAAATAAATAAATAAATAAATAAATAAATAAAT
>NW_015505742.1:378915-398190 GCF_001515645.1 Sinocyclocheilus grahami
TAAATAAATAAATAAATAAATAAATAAATAAATAAATAAATCTTTGTAGATGTTGGAACTGACACAATTTGGCAAGGCAGACACGATATCTGCCAAATATCTGCAATTAACTAACTATCTAGAAGATAATGTCATGCTTGAGTTAGATGTTTGGTTGATATATGGCTATTCGGCCTGCATGCAAATGCACTCTTTTCAACAGCTAAATTAGTTAAAGTGAAGCAGTGTGCAAAACCAAAACAGACACTGTCAAATAACAAGTTTGTCACTCTGTCTCATCAGACAGTTCATGACTTGAAATACTTCATGCCGTCTCCAGCGGTCTCAAATGTCTCATGGAGTTAAAGTGCATCGCTCTGACGGCCAGAGCTCAAGAAGAGATTATGATCACTGTCTCTCTCTGTCCTTCTTTCTTTCACTCTTTTATTTTGCTCTAATTACCACCCACACTATGGGCTGTATCACCAGCAGGTTACAGTCAGTAGAGATACTCTGATAACCCTCCTACCAGTTAATTATCACAGCTACTGGCCCAGAGGCTCAAACTGACAATACCAGACAGCAGACTTTTGCCTTTTATTAGAAATGGTGTCAGAAATGAAAATCCCTAACTTCAGAAGCACATTGAGAAACAAAGAAAAAGAAACAAATATAAATGTATGTTTACTTCTGATGAAACTTTGATTACACATGCGACAGAAAGCACATTCTGTTGCCGCATACAATCAAATATGAAAATCTGTCTGGAACAACTATCAAATAAGCATACTATACATGTAGCATTCAAAAGTGCTTCTTAATGTTCAAAATGTTATTTTAATGATACTTTGATCAAGAAAAAATGTAAGTGTGATCTCAATAGTTTGTTCTAGATAGTTCAACAAAAAAGGGTGACTTATATTTGAGTCTGTTTGACACACAAAGCCACTGTATATTTACAATGCATTCATGTGGACTTATTAGGATACATTTAATTGTACTTCCCATAAATTACATTTTTAAATTTTAAGAAGAACGTCTAAGATGAAGGGCTATTACAGAGCTTAAAACTGGAATAGACAATAATAAAGTTGTGGTATATTGTATATGTAGAAAGATGAATTAAAACTCACAGCTTTGACACTGGTCTTCCTGGTGACCCCAGCAACGTCCATTACAAGATCTGTGACACCGTCTGCCTGCGGACAGAAGTCAGAATAATCAACCATGACATTTTGTGCTCAATATATTAACAGAACGGAAATGATCCATTCAAATGTATCAACAAAGATCACTTAGAAATAGTTCAGACACTAGATGTGAATTTGTATTTTTCTGTAACATTGCCACATCTCGTATTCTACTGGTAGTAAAATGTATTCAGTCAGCCTTAGAATTGTATTACTGACAGGCAGTTTCTTTCTTTTCTTGCTCTGCACAGAGTAGTTCCCTATTGTAGATGTAATGGTTTTTGAATTGAGTTTGAAGAACCTTAGCATTCACAGGATAAATTAATGGAACATTAACCGATACAGTTCCACAAGCAGAAAAGAGAAAAATAGAAAAGCCACCTGCTCCATCTTCATGGTCTTTGAATATGTATATATGTGTATATATATATATATATATATATATATATATATATATATATATATATATATATATATATGAGATTTTTATCATTTTAATAACTTCACAAGTTTTTATAATTTTGCAAAAAGGCCATGAAATGTATCTTCTGATGTGAAGAACAGTATTTCACATAATTAAATTTTTTTTAAATAAATAAATACAAACAAGATCATTAAAAAATTGGTCAAATCTGCTTAATGAAGTACTCACACGAGTTGCCACTGTTGTTGGAAGGAACCACCAGAAGTTCAGAACGTGGGTTCTTGATGATGTCATTCCAGTGGACGGTGTCAGCGTGACACAGGAACTTGTTCTGATCCACATACACACCACCATTCAGGATTTCTGGTTCAAAACATCAAGATATTAGCTTGTTAAAATAAGAATATTAGCTGAAGGATCAACACTCAAATACAGTGGCTCCAAAATGTATTTGGACATATAAGTATTATGCGTGTGCTTGTGCTATTTTTCCTCTAAAAATAAATGGCACTTGTTTTGATATTATTTATAAACAATAACTTTTATAAATATATAAAGTGTCACTTAAGTGTCCAGTTTGACAGTAGCAGTAGATGAGAAATTATTAGGCACAGATATAAAATCATCTTTATATTTGTTAGCTAAAACTAAAACTATTAAAAAGAATTTTATATATGTGTGTGTGTGTGTGTGTGTGTGTGTGTGTGTGTGTGTGTGTGTGTGTGTGTGTGTGTGTGTGTATATTTATTATGTACATATAAATACACACACATGCATGTATATATTTAAGAAAAATATGTTATGTTTATATATTAAATTTATTTATATGTATATATAAATACGTATGTAAATATGTAAATACATTTTATAAATATATATATATGTATGTGTGTATATATATATATATATATATATATATATATATATATATATATATATATACACACATATATTATGTAAACAAAAAGTTTTATTTTGGATGTGATTTATCACGATTAATCGTTTGACAGAACTAAATATGAAAAAAATGAAAAAATATGAAAAAAAACAATAACTGAAAAACAGAAAAAAACAATGCTGCCTGAATTACAATTGTGTTAACTGAACAAAAAATGTTAGCTGAAATAAATGTAGGTTTGTTATTATCAAACTACTAAAGTACTTAAGTAATAGTTTAATATTATTAAACTAAAAGTACTTAAGTAATAGAATTAGCAAAACTAAAATAAAAAGCTAAATAGAAATATTTGCAAATAAAAAATGTCAAAAGCAGATTATAAAATTACTAAAACGTACACTAAAATTAAAACAAAAACTAAAAATACAAACATAAAAGCTAACTTAAAATATGAACAAATACTATAATATTACATACAATAAGTAATTCTAAAATAACATAAACATGATCATATTTTTTACCATACTGACATTTAAAACAACAGATTACTAAAACTTTAATTAAAAATAAAATGAAAACTAAAAACACAAAAATAAAAGCCAGCTCAAAATATTAAGAAATACTGTAACCGTATAAAATAATACTAAAAGAACACTGGCATAAACACAACTGTATTGTGTATGTGTACTCCATTCATATGCTGGCAAAGCGATTACAATGGAAGCCATCCATACTGATACTGTCTTTGTGTATCATTCATTGATTCCAGCTTTTCTCCATAAGCAGCATACATTTCTAATCTCAAAAGTTTCTGTTATCCTGAAAAGTGTCTCTCAGGGTTCCATGAAGCATTTAGATGGGTGCAAAGCATCACGCTGGTTGTGGTGAGCATGTGCGGGTTTGACGAGCAGAGATAAGTGGCCAGACAGTTCAATTTATCAGTCTCATTCTCAGTGTGTAATTGCAATGATTACGAATAAAAATATGTTTTTGGCATCTCATTTTGACGTCCTCTATCTGTACATAAACTCTTTTCAGTCTTTATCAAAATCAGTATGTGGTCCATATCTGTCTCTCTGGTGCCAGGCTCCCTTCTGAGAGTGTGAAAATGTGTATCAGAAACCTTGCATGGTTGGCTGATCGTATTGTACTGTGCTTTCCAAACACAATGAATAAGTCTGGAAAGAAATCAGACCTGGTGCTCATCCAAGACAACACACACTAGCAATTTTCGACGATATTCTAGTCTCTTTTTGGCGCGGGCTCCTTTTTTCATTCTACATTTTTGGGTTTTTTGCTCATTATATTGTCTGTCAGGTGAAAAAACTAAATCGCAATACTCAATACTACTTATTAATATTTTAGATTCAGTTATCTTCAAATTCAGCACAGAGACCTTGCGTGTTAAACTTCCAGAAACACACTATTAGCAGTCATACTGGTTTCCTTGAAACCAGACAAACATCTTTTAGTACAAACTGAAGCGATATCATGTGTATTAATAACAGACAGCTGAGCTCAGCTAAGACAGATCTCTGTTAAAGTACAGAGACAAATCTCCTGTTTGACAATGAGAGCTACGGTAAATCAAAAGGACTCATCGAGTGTCGAGGGAAATAATTGTTTTTTTCTTGGTCTTTTTGACATAACATCATCGATATTTTGGAACAAATTGAGGGTGAGTAAATGACGACAGAATTTTCATTTCAAGGTGAATTAACCATTTAATAGTAAAAAAAAATAAAAAATAAAAAATAAAAAATAAACTTTTACAAATTTAAAGTAAAAAAAAATAATGATGCCTTTAAACTGTGGCACACAACTCATCCTGCACAAAAATGAACTGTACCTCAGATCTGAAAGACCTTTGCTATTAACTTTCTAAGCAAATGGACATGATTGTTTTCCCTCCTGGATGCATATATATATAAAAGTTTTAATTTATACTTTTTTGGACCAAACAGATGATAAATGGTATATAAGTATACTGTTTGTTGTTTGCAAACAAGTACGGATGGAGTACCATGGTACAGTAATGGCATCAGATGAAAAAACTATAGTACTATGAAATACATTACAGTTCAAAAGTTTGGGTTGGTATTTTAAAATATATATTTTTTTAAAGTATCGTATTCTCACCAAACCCACATTTCATTGAACATAACATCAAGTAAAAACCGTAATATTGTGAAATATCTCTACAATTTGGTGCAATTTAATTTTCTCTTTTAGCATATTTAAAATGTAATTTATTCCTGTGATGCAAAGCTGAATTTTCAGCATCATTATTCCAGTCTTCAGTGCCACATGATCATTTAGAAATCATTCTAATATTCTGAGTTGGGGCCTCAGGAAAACTTCCACAGAGGCCTCAAGATGACTAAAAATAATTAAATTACTAATAATATAACTATTATTAATATTTTTGTAAAAACTCTATCTCTAAATTAAAACTCTAAAAAACTAAATCAAAACATAAACTTAAATTATTCCACATAATGCAATACAAATACATAATTGAATATTAAATAATTAAATAACATTAAAAATACTAATAAAAATCCTATTTCTTATTTTATTTTATATGTTGTGTTTTCCCCATCAATAACAGTTCTTAAAACTTCTGAAATCACACACTTAATTGTGGTTAATTAATTTAATATAGCTATACCTCCTATCTCTTTTAAAAAGAGACAACTTTGTCATAGTTACAAAAGACATGCCAGAAATTGGCCTATATTGGAGAGCCTTTGAATATTGTTCTGGACAACTGGGGGACTTTGAGACAAAAACATTAAGAAGAACTACTTTAGAGTGCTTGACTGACTTGCCAATATCATCAAGTCACTTTGCAACTCCTTATTACATTTCCCTAACATCCATAGAGCCTGAAATGGTTGCTGAAGAAAACACGGCTCTATTAAAATGAGAGATGTGCCGAGTCACACTATTTATATAAAATAAATGCTTATGAAATTTCCAGTTCCATCTTGGCGTCGCTTAGTGCCACTTCCAGTAATATCCTCTTCAGACTAGCATCATGATCCACGGCCCTCCATCGCCTCCGCCCTCCATCCGTCCACATTCACGATGCGTCTCATTATTCAGCCACACAGGGAGGAGAGTTTGGCTGGTGGAGATAGCAGAGCATCCCAGAAATCACAGCCAGCAGCAGGGTCTCAGGAGGCCAGGCTGGGAGGGTTGGTGGAGCCATGATACGGCTGAAACCTCACAGACCATTCTGCAACAACGAGCTCGCAGGTGCACCTCACATTTCTCACCTATTCTTTTCATGTTTGGTGAAAGGTGGATTTGATCTCACAAGCAGGTACCTTTGAAACCGGGTCCCCTCACAAAGAGAAGACAAAGATCAACTGGGACATTGACACTGCAGCTCTCCAGCGAATTGCATTGTGCTGATAATGAATGCGGGACATGGGGTGGCTTGCTTTATCCCTTACGCAACATACAGTTTGATACAATGAATGCCATCTCGATTACGGAGTCCCTGACGAGTTCAAAGCAAACTGACTTACACTTACAATGCAGGCATTTAGTCTCACAGTATCCAATAAGACATTTCTCAATGTCAAACCACTAACACACAAACCCCTTTGGTAAAACAAACTGGCAACCTCATGGAATATACAATTAGTTGTTGTCACAGTAGATTACGGTACATTAGGAAGCACTGCAGTATGCAGATATGTTCCTCAGTGAATTAATACACGACCACAATAGGTTGCAGCATTATTGCATATAATCTTAGTTTACTGAAGGTTTTAAAGGGGAAAAAATAAGAAATTATATATATATATATATATATATACTGCATATTCCCAGCGGATGCATTAAAATTATCAAAATTATAGTAAAGACATTTACAATGTTACAAAAAACTACTTTCTACAAAAATATTAAGCATCACAATTGTTTCAAACATTTATAGTAAGAAGAAATGTTTCTTGAACACCAAATCAGCATATCAGAATGATTTATGAAAATCATGTGATAATGAAGACTGGAGTAATGATGCTGAAAATTCAGTTTTATCATCACAGAGATAAATTGCATTTTAAAATGTATTAAAATGGAAAACATTGTAATAATATTAATAAATAATATTAAATAATATTAATATTTTAAAATGTTACTGATTTTAATTTTAGTCTAAACTTCAGCCTTGGTGAGTATAAGAGGCTTCTTTCAAAAACATTACAAGGTCTTTCCGACCCTGAACTACAGTTTTGAACAGTAGTGTAAAATGTCAAACTAATTGAAACTGAAATCCAGTAAATTCAGCAACTCGTTGTCAACCTGCTATTTCACAAATACAACTCCTAGTTTCCACAAACACTGGCGCATCCCTACTCCCTGAAGCTTGTCAGATTGGAAATCCCAATCTTCAACTAGCTCTTGCCATTTTTGTGTGCAGTACACATTAGAAAGTCTGTTAACGGGCAGTGGGTGGCCATATAAGACTTGCTCATTCTATTAATTTTAAGAAAGTAGAGGGGCTTATTTACAACAGCACAGAACAAAGGTGACCTTAAAAAATCTCAAGCACCCAAACGACCCAAAATAATGGCAGTCTATTGCAATTACCACTTCCCTTGACAATCACAAATTGCTGATGCCAAAAATGCCTAATATTAACAGACCTCAGACTACTTCATGAACTTTCTTGCAATTACCTTTGACATGAAATGCTCTGACTGCACTCCACAGGGACGATGAGTTAAATAGTTAATGGTGGAGCTTTGCATTGGGCATAAAAAGAACAAGGAAGCCGCTGAGAGAAGGAACACCCAGAACGCAATTTGCCACCAGAATTGAGTCAGGAGATCTCTTTATATCCCCACTGCAGGAAGTCCTCGGAGAGCCGTTTTAATCACATTCAGCTGCAATGAACGGGCTTTGTTTTTTGAGAGATTCAGAGGCAAACCAATTATTACCCACAAAGCGCTCTTCCTGTCCCCACTTTGTTCTTGACTGATGGTTGGAAAAACAGAATTTGCTAACATAATTTCAAATTCAAGAAGTAATGCTATTACAATAGCTTTGGAAATAAAATCAAAGCACTTATAACTATCATTCTTTAGGGTGAGGGGTGACAGCTTTAGAAAGCTAATCTACTGTTTGTTCACGTCTTATTTCGGCTAGGCACAGTATAGCTATGCTAAGACAGCAGCTAAAAACCAAAATGGTGGCTGTTTATTGTAAAACGTTTGATTAAAAAGAGAACAAAAATGTTAATGCCACACTAATGCATTTTCCTTTCTCCTTCTGTTTTGATTAATTTACCTACCCAGATCAATGACTGTTATAATTCTACCCAACTAGTTAGACAGTTCTATTAATATCAATACTATTTATTTATTTGTTTGTTTGTGTTTTTATTGTTTGCATATAATTGAAATCCACTGTGGAAAAACACTGAACCTCATTCGCTTAAACAATGCCATGAAATGAAAATGTACCCCAATTCCAAATGCATGTTATAGATCTTTCATACATACATTAAAAAATGCCCTCATAATTCTTTGACAACAGACAATTAACTATCAATTTATCAACTATTTATTTATTTATGCAGCATACAATGGTAATCAATTGGAGGTGAAAACAATGAACCACGTTAGCTTTCACTGTTTAGACTTAAAAAATATATATATGATTTTGTGTTTCACATAAGAAAGTCATATATGGCATGACTAATGCATTTTCTTTTTTTTGTTTTGATGTATTTACTTTAAACAGTCACTGACGTAAAACAACTTACCCTCTAGTTAGTTAGTTAGTTAACTCTAGTTAGTAAGATAACAAGATTCATCATTAAAGACAGCATGGCATAAAAAATTCATCCTATTTTCCAAATGCATGCTATAGATCTCATTGCTAACTATTAATATGTTCCATAAATAAATAAATAATCAAACCATAACCGGATCTTCCGGTGAAACAACACATTTCTTCCTAATGATGCAGGATTCTTCAGTCATTTAGTTCTCATCTCTTCAAGTTCACATTTATCTACCTCCATTTTTAGGTGCAGCACCAACATCTCAAAATCCAATCAACAACCAGTACATGGAACCAAGTGCCCACCGTATTTTTCTTTCTTTTTATATAACACATTACACTTGGATGTACATCAAAATACATAAGAAAAGACCTGTCACTACCTACAGTATGTTTCATTGAAACTTTAGCCGAGCTATTTCCCTAATAAGGTTCCTCATTTGGAAGTCAGCATGAAATGACACTCACAACCCACTTTGCACAGCATAAAGTTACAGTTAACAACACTGCATAAGGGACATTGTAAAAAAATCTGAGCAGCAGCTCTTCAGTCCAAAACATGTTCACAAAAGCATTGAAACTTGTCTAAAAGATTGTTGTCTAGAGAGTCTGCAAAGAAGCTGAACAATACACGGGCACAGCTGGATCAAAAATGTCAACACAATGAAGGCCCAGCCTTGGGTTCATGGACAGAAGCTCAGAAGCAAGAAAGAGTTTACTAACTCAGCAGCCAAGGCTGTGTGAAAGAGAGCAGAGGACTGGACATGCTAGCCCAAGAGGCTCTGTGGGGGTGGGCGGCGAGCATGCTTCACTTCAAGGCTACTGCATTAATACACCGCCGGGGATGTGCACAAGCATACATATGAGGGCACAAAGTGTTAGGTTGCATGGAGATTTGTCTAACATAATGAATAAATTAGACAAGGTGGAATTGTGGAGTCAGCAAACATGGCTTAGACTCAATGGCAAAGCTTTAGGGAATAACTCAACAGGTTTCAACATACTGTAAAACGGGGAAAAAAACATGCAATAAAGTGGAACATTTGCATTTACATTTTCAGTATCTACATTTCAGACTGGTTTCCAAATCATACTGTATTTCATCAGGATAACAATTCAGAGTAGGTGTAAATAAGTTTGATTATTGTTAAACACAACCAAAATCAACTCCCAAACCTTCAGAAAACAACCAAGTTTCGATTTCAATGTAATTAATTTTAGTAAAGTAAATACAGCTGTTTTCATCAGAAGAGAATTTAAGATTTTGTTTCTTAAAGGAAAAAATGACTGTTCATAAAGGAACAGGTCAGTGAAAATCCATTTGGGGGGATTTTCATAACAAAGATAATGAATGCGCATTGACAGCAGATTCTTGAATTACACTCCAGCAACAAGCCAATATGTCTCATTGTGCACCATGCAATGCAATTTGATCATTATGCAGTATGCAGCATAGTTTTTACATTAAAAGGACTGGTGCATGTTTTCATATGGAAATGTTTCATGATACAAAGAAAACAAATGTATATTGTAAAAGCATGCATTGTACATACTGGAACAGTGTTGTAATTTACAGTACTTTATTGTAATAGTGGCCTCTAATGCAGCTAAATAAGACAAAAACATAAGCAAATAAATCAGATCATACTGTATACAGATTTTTTTTTTTATCTAAGATGAACGAATCGTTTGAGTAATGCATTTTAATTTGTATGCATACTGCATAATGATCTAATTGCATTGCATGGTGCACAATGAGACATATTGGCTTGTTGCTGGAGTGTAATTCAAGAATCTGCTGTCAATGAGCAACACTTCTTTCATGAGTTTGTGTAATGTAAGCCTTGATTTTCAAGCAACTGAACAAGTGCTTGAAAGTATTGCACATGATCCTTGAATGTTTCTTATTCAATAACCTTTGGCCACATGTGGTGAAAGATGAAGAAATATTTACATACAGGGATCTGCCCACTCAGTTATTGAACTCTTTCCTGACAACACGCTGCATGAAATCCTATCATCTGAGATTCGAAAAGGTTGATGAAACTGCCCTTCATGTAACTGATGGTTATAGAGGTCATCTATGAGGACATAGTCAAAAAATGAAGAACATTTGACCGAAGGACCACAGAAAATAAGGTTACAGCCATTATTATATCATAAGTTGCTTATGAAAGCTATTGATCATGCTGCAGAGCCATGTACAGGAACCATGAGAGGGGAGCACATGGCTATAATCAAAGGAGCCATTCATCATCAATGTGCTGAATATCTCAAGGGGCTGAATAAGAACTTTCATCTCTTAAAACTCATATTGAAAATTGCAGAAACATGGCTACCGTTGCCTCAAGAATCAGACTTTGCAAGCAATGCTGCAAGAAATAGAAAAATTCAATCCTAAAAAATGATTCAAAGACTTTAGCGAGGAATTCAAAAGACGACCGTTACCTCAAATGTGCAGCTCTTCCCATTACTCAACCCAGCCAACTTTTACTGCATTTTCTTGCTTACAATAGGGGTTATGATATACAGCACCGTCTTTTAAGAAGGGCTCTGTTGCAGTATCATAAATAGTGTGCATCTTTCTGCAACCCTGTGCTGGAACATTGTGTTTGCAAGCTTTTAGGTGCTGAATAAAAGTTATTCTGATTCTAGTGCACATTTCTAACTGTGGTTGTAAACAGTCACTAACTAATTTGAATGAATGCTCCACTATCGACAGCATCACTGGCAAATAAATAATAGGCCTATAGTCTTGTCCTTCAGATTGTAAAAAAATAAGCAAAAATAGTGATTAAAATAATGCACTTAAAGTCTGCAGTAAGACATTCTGGGGGGTCTCAAAGCAGAAATGTGTGGCTAACATGATTTAAAGACGTTCATTCTTTTGAATCAGTGTGCACTTGCATGTATATCCTAGAGCAATGCTTTGTTCCTTAGACTTCCATCGTAAGTGCATTACTGTAAACACTTTTTTTTTTAATCAAAGTCAAAATAACCCCTGCCTTCTTTTCCATTCTGCAGATCTCCTTTTCTTGAATCAAAGACTTGAATCAAAGAATCAAAGATTGAAAACTGCACCAATGTTTAACTGACTAAACTCAGCCTTAAACGGTTTTCTGGTTATATCTGCTCAAATTAGGTTGGTTATTGATGGCTGGTTTTAGAAGGGCTTTGAGCACTTTTCAGCTAGTTGCCCAGCTAAGCCAACAAAACACCAGCTTAGCCAGGTAAGCAGAAGAAGACAGAGGACAGGGTGGAAGACCATCTTTAATTAGTGAATTCGGGTTTTTTTCCCCCCAGAAGGGACATTCTAAACCATAAAGGATGCAAAAACCCTAAAATCCCCCAATGCATGTATGTCAGCATCCAGTTCATGTTTTATCCTCGTATTGCTCATTAAAAGTGTTAGTTCACCCAAAAATGAAAATTATGTCACATTACATTACACAACATTAACAGAATTTAAATTTTTTTGGCTGAACTATCCCTTTAAGCATGACAAAATATTTTTGTGGCAGTTAAACTGTGTGGATTCTTGAATCCTGAAGTACTCAAAGACAAGCTCTGTAACCTCATACCCCAGTCATTCAAAGACGCCATCTGACACCTCATCACAATCAAGAGAGCAGCAATAAAAGTAAAGAAATATCTTTGAAGACGCTAAGAAAAGAAGACAAGAAGGCAGCGGCGTACCCAGACTGTCAGTGCTCTATTTATCTCTACACCAAGATATTGTTTAATCAGCCATTAAAGTGCTAAAGCCATATTTGAGATTAATAATACATGATTATGCAAGATGCCTACTGGACATGTCGGTGGTTGTCTTAACTTTCCTTCCCTCACCTACTGTGACCCTGTACCACCTGCCGGACTCCTCTGGGCTTCTATTGCCTGTCCATGAGTCATCAGAAGTCAGAAAAGCATTATCAAAGCATTATCACGCGTCTGGTTGTTTTGTTGTGAGGTGCCACCAGCTTCTTTTATTTGTCTGTTGGCTTTTTGGCTCCTTGATCTGTTTCTGTTTCACTCCATATATTTTTGCATCCCAACAGGGATCTGGAAATATTGTTCTAAGATGAGAATCTATATTGCATGGTATAAGATGTAAAAGAAAGTCGCCCTATGAGGCCACCAAGCAAGGCTGGAGAAAAAAAAAATTAAGCTAGAAGTCATCTGTAAAACATGCTCAAATTAAACACAATACACTGATAAGATACAATGCAGTCACATAATGAAGAGTGGCTAATTTGTATGAGAGACATCTTGTGATGTACATGATTATCATGGCCGGCACTCTGCACAGCATGAAAGACATTATTAGCGCCAATCTTATCAGGCATGTTTTCAAATACACAAGTCCCTACTATGCTAATTTAGACTATAAGAGCACAACATACACAGACTTTAGACACTTAAACTTTAGTATATTAACTAGCCATTTAGACAAACATTCTGCACTAACACTAGCCAAATTACAATATGGAAAATGAATTAACAGGTCTTAATTTTCTTCTATCCAGTAATTGCCTACACACTACTGTTCAACTGTACCAGTGTTGAAAACAGTTGCTCTTCTTAATATTTTTTTTTTGTGGAAACTGTTTTAGGATTCTTTGATTAATAGAAAGTTTAAAAATAGCATTTATTTTAAATATAAATCAATTGTAACATTATAAATGTCTTTGCAGTTACTTCTGATCAATTAAATGCATCCCTGCTGAATAAAAGTATGAATACTGAATTTTCAGGAAAAAAAATATGTAATCTTACTGATACCAGCCGTTAAATGATAGTGTTGACCGTTAAATAAAAAAACATCTAGAAAGCATTTTAGCATTTTAAGATGAAATTTCAAGTGAAAAAACTTGAAAAACTCCTGCCTTAGCCATTCTGCAGCATTCTAGCTTTATTTGAGCAAAGAAATTGTGCCAAATGTAAAAACAACAAAAAAACAGTTTTGTGTAAATGTTGTCAGGGTATAGAATCTTATAGAACTTTTTAAGAAATAGGTTAGAATAGAAATAAATAACAGAATATACCTGTCAGGTTCTTGAGGCCAAGTTGTCTAAGGCCGAAGTAGCCATCCCGTCTGTAGTTGAGAAAGATGGCCAGGGCGTATCGTCCTTCATACAGTTTAGTGCCTCGAATGATCCGCAGGTTCTCCAGAGGAAGATAGTCGAACTGATTCAGAGCCACCAACACGTAACCCGTCACCTCACGGATGGACTGCGGAGATACAAAGAAATTCACTAAACAAACGCATACTACAGTCTCAGGTGATTCCCATGAGCCACTTGCTTTAGGTAGTTCAAGGATGTAGTTTGTCCTTTAGTCAAGGCTTTACCAAAACTTCATCATCAAGTCTATTAGTCGATTCATCAGACAGCCTTGATATAATTTGAAGAGATAATGGCCCAAGAGAGCGCTGGACCCTCCCTCTCCACACCCATATCAATCATGTTGACATCCAATCACGGTTTCATACTGCGTATCATTAGCAGGCACAGAGGACAGGTCTATTTCATGCTGAAGAAGCAAATGTGATATAGCTGTACTGATCGGACACACACAAACTGGAACTATAGTCACAGAAATCCAGAAGAGCTGAGCAAGCACACGTCAACAGCTGTCACCTGCCAGTCACGATCACTGGAAGTGCAGAGACACACTGCTAAAGATCAGTATGATGCCAAATTTCAGAGAGAACTTCAAGGTCCACGGCTGGGTGTAAAAATTGTGATATGAATTTTAATATGTTTTGAATATATGTTTTTGAGGATTCTACTGAGGGTTTAGCTCAAAGAAATCACAAATGCAGAACACTTACACAACAAATCACATATTTATTAAATTAAAGGAATAGTTCACCCCAAAAAATGCTGAATGTTACTTACACTCAGGCCATCCCAGATGCAGTTTGAGTTTGTTTCTTCATCAGAAAAAAATTTGGAGAAATGTAGCATTAGATCACTTGCATACCAATGGATCTCCTGCAGTGAATGGGTGCCGTCAGAATGAGAGTCCAAACAGCTGATAAAAACATTGCAATAATCCACACCACACCAGTCCATCAATGAATGTCTGGAGAAGCAAAAAGCTGCATGGTTGTAAGAAATAAATATATTGAGACATTTTAACATTAAACCGTCGCTTCTGCCCAAAGTGCGCACCCATAAACCATAATAACACTTCCTTCAAGAAAAAAGTCTGTCCTCTGTTGTCCTCTTACATCAAAATCCGCCAACATATTTATTTAAAACTGTTTTGGACTTATAAATGGTGCATATTTGTCTCCTGTTTAAGACGAGAACTTTTTCACTAAAGACTTGTATTTTAGCTTGAAACAATGGTTTGCAGTTAAAACGTTTTAATGACAAATGTGTTTCTTACAAAACACAACTTTTTACTTCACTAGACATTAATTGATGGACTGGAGTGGTGCAGATTACATTTGTATTATTGTAAGGGTTTAACAGGTGTTTGGACTCTCATTCTGACGGCACCCATTCACTGCAGAAGATCCACTGGTGAGCAAGTGATGTAATGCTAAATTTCTGGTACATCTGGTACAATGGTACATTTCTCCAAATCTGTTCAAAGCTCATCTTGGATGGCCTGATAATATGTACATTATTAGTACATTTTCTTTTTTTTTTTGGTGAATGACATTTTACAGAGTAGATTTTTATATTGTATTTTAAATTGTAACGTATAATGCCACAATATTGTGGTTTGGTAACTTATACATTTATTCTTGTCCAAATAACTAACCCCAAGTATACACATTATTAATGGTGATTCTGGCATTAGCAAATATCACTACTAAATATGCAACCTTTGTTGTTGTCATCAGCAGTTTCTGTTACCGAACAACAAACCAAAACTCTCCTCCAAAACCTTACACAGGCATTCAGGACATGGGCAGAATTTCTAATTTCTTATTTAATTAAAGGATTACTTTGCTTTGCACAACCTTCTCAAATAACACTGTTTACTTTGACACTAATTTGTTTTATTGCCCTTTTGGTATTAAAAATTCACTGGACCAGTGCTTTTGCTGCCAAGAAATAATAAAAAGAAAAAGAAAATCTTGTTTTTGATTGTTTTTAATAGACTTTCTTAAAAACACAGGCTAATTCAATTGCAATTACAGTTCTGTGCCACAATTCATAATTGATTCAAGCTAATTTAGCAAGCAGTAAACAATAAACAATTTATTGCTAAATGAGGTTTAAGCTTTTTAATTTGCCTGTGAAGGTTTTGTTCTTTTAAACAGGAGCTTAGCGTAACTCTGAATAATGTCAAATCACAATGAACCGCATGTTAACTAACACCTCTTTCGCTAAATGTTAATGTTAATAAGCATAAACACAGCAGCTGTGAGTATTAATACGGAAAATTAATTTTGGTGGGTCTACCTTGCATAGTCTTGTTTTCAAGGATAACAAAAACTAAAATTTGCAATATGAACTGTGGTAAATTTTCATAAGGGAACCACAACAACAGAGGCAAAAAAAAAAAAACTAATCAAAAGAAAAAAAAATTATATTGATATAAGAGGTTTTGGTGCTACCTTTCAATAAAACAAAACTGTACAGCATACAGATTCTGTCTGGATTAAGGGTCATGTTTCTAAAGCAGCATGTCAGTCATTGCAAATGTTTCAGATATATTTTTGAGAGATCTGGTCATGCTCTGAGATCAGGGAAAGTATTCCCTATGCTAATTGTTCCTTAGCACACTAAAAGTACTCTATTTTATCTATGCACTCCCCAGGAGAAAAGTTACAGGAACGCATGCAAAGCGCAGTAAATGTTAATGCAGTGATCTCTAAAGGACACACACACACACACACACACAATATGACCATATGAATACTGATATCACACAAGGCTGTCCAATATCATGCATCACAAACCTAGTAGCCGTAAAGGAGCAATAATACTTTAAGTGTGGTCAGCATTATTATGTCTAGGAATGGGCACAAAACTATTTATTTTAAACTGTTATATTTTTCAGAAACATTGCAAATTATAATGTATAATATATAAATAATTATATACATGAATATTAGTTGCATACGATTGTTTATTTTATTTTTGTATTTTCTGCTTCCGTGTTAATTTTAGTAAGTTTCTTAGTATATAAATCCTTTAGTCTATTTTTCATTTGTTTTTGTTGTTTTTAATAAGTCCATATAGAGTTGATTCATCCTTTTAGAGTTTATTCATCTTTATTTCAGATAACTTTATATTATATAAAAAGTACTATAATAAACTACTTTAAAAGTAGTCCTATTGTAAAAGCTTTTTAAGCTCTTTAATCACTTCTTTTCGCCTAGATAGCAGTGAGATTTAATAAATAATGTCAAATAAGTCTCTAGCTTCCCAGCTACCCCAGTAATCTTGCATAAAATTTTAGAAATTTCAATATGAATATCTGCTATTCACATTCACTTTATTTTACCTCTATAGTTTGTCCACAATTATTTCATTTGGGCCTATAATTATTTTTAAGGAAATTTAGGAGAAATATCAAAGACTAGATTGATATTTAAATGTAAGAGAACGTCTAGGTTACTTGTGTAACCCTCGTTCCCTGAAGGAGGGAACGGAGACGTTACGTCAGTGACTGACAAATTGGGATCTCGCCCGAGAGCCCAATCCCCTTCGAGTGTTAACAAAACAAGCCAATGACAGTTGGCGTGCGTGTTTCGCCACGCGCACCCCGCCCCGCAGCGCGGGTATAAAAGGAGAGCGCGTGCAAACGCACATCAGTTTTTCGCTGAGGAGCCGAGACTACGTGCCCCGGCCGTACAGCGGTGGTACAGCAACTGTGGCTACGGAACGTAACGTCTCCGTTCCCTCCTTCAGGGAACGAGGGTTACACCTTCCAAGATACAAAAAAATAAATAAAAATTTCTGAAATTGTGAGTAAAACATCTTCAGCAAATAATAAATATTTGGAGTTCTAATGACTTTATAATCTACATTTCACTGTCTCGTTTCAAATACTTGACTGTCTTTGGTGAAAGCATGATGAAAGTTTGCTGACATCTTTATTGAGAGCATTTTTATTTTTTTGATCGAGACATCAACAGAAGTAACAGGAGAATATTCAGAACAAACAAAACAACTCCAGTTACAAGCGAGAAAGTGGCAGGAGATCATTTTTCGTGAGAGATATGAGACGGCGAATGAGGAGGGTAGTTGACAGAACCCCGCAGTGAGAAGTGGGAAGAGTTTCAGGGTCACAATCATCCATTTTTAGATGACAGAATGTGGCGAAGGCGTCTTTATGAGCAGGCACTCTCTGTTCTGTATTCAAACTGAAGAAAAACACAATATAAATGTCATCGCTATTGTTAAATGCAATCTGTTTGTTCCACTCCATGTGGCAAGCTACATGACACTGCACATATTTGCCTGAAACTAGCTCTCACTAGCAAATATTAAAAATCCATAAAGGAAAACAAATTGAAGGGCTAAATTAAGCAGCATTGAAGACACATTTTAATAACAATGCATGTTGTAAGCAAAGTTTGGTCTTCCATAACTCAAATAATAGGACTTCCTTTAGCGCTCGGCGTCTCAGACGATCATTACCTTCATTTAAATAGCAATCATGACCTTTACGAGTATCTTTACAAACAACAGCAATCACTCAACCACTGGAGAAGAGAGCTGGCATATTGTGAATGATAAACCATAACTACATTTTGGAAAATAGCTATGAATCGAAATGCATTACACTGAATGTGACTCATAGAAAAACTCATCTTTTTTTAAACCAAGAAATGGTTTTACAACATTGACTCTGTGCTAAAATCAATCTGCAGGGCAAGAAGCTTTCAGAAAAAGATTCTGTGTAATTGATTTAGAATTCATTACACTTCAGCTTCGTCTATGCCAGGGTCAATATTGTCGAATATGACAGATTAAGATACACAGTTCAACTATCATTCATATGAATGCTGTGCATTCAATTAAGGTCATTTTTATTGTCAGCACTTTTCGTGTAGCTGTTATAATATTCAGGTGTCTATAATTGCTGTGAGGAATTCATTTAACCTCAGAGATAATTTCATAACACTGGTGAATGTAATGCGACTTAGATAGCCATGTATAAACTGAACGGATACACTTCGCATGAGTGTTGTTTTTCTTAACTAAAACTAAAAACAAAAGTATTTTCTAGTAAATCATACTCCAATAATCTCATCAAACATTGTCAGTTTAAAATCATCTGCTAATCTTGTCGATTCTCAAACTGCAACAAATCTTTGAAACACTCCTTTCCAAAGAAGAAAAGAAAACGTATACCTTCTTTGAACAATTTAGGAAGTCTTACAGTTATATTATTGATGGAATTACTGTACTATGCTTCACAATAAATGACTGGATAAAGTGTATAAAAGATGGAGCACTGCGGCAACACTCTCCGTTTCTCTCCTTGTGTTCGTAAATTTAAATTTGATGCAGTCCAGACTCCTCACTAAAAAAGTTACGACACAAAAGTAAGTTGAACATATGTCCACAGAGCCATGAAAATGGCTTTTATTTCATGGCATTTCAAGCATAAAGTTAAAATGTGTAATTAGTAAACACTAATATGCTATGAGCTTGTGATAGCAATTTTGAGAAGGTGAAGAGACACTTAATCTAACAATGTGTTAATTTCCCATGAAAAAAAAGCTATAATTACACTAATGTTAGTGAGCTCGTGGCTGTGCTGAAACTCTCTCCTCCGACAATGCCGCCACCTACTGGCCTAAGGATGCAACCTGCAGAAGGACTCACTAAACAACTGGTTTCAGGAAAACCAATAGGACTGACTTACAGGTTTTTGGGTTTGCAAAATGCTTCAACCTTAAAATATTAGTAGAGAAACCCCACAAACACAAACCTGTAATGAGGCTAGTGAGCTGGACAATCCCCTCTCATTTGGGTGGCTTTGATTAATGACAGGCCCAGTTTCTG
>NW_015505742.1:398200-398969 GCF_001515645.1 Sinocyclocheilus grahami
TGAGAGGTGCAGAAGTCAAGTAGCATCATCTCTAGTAAAATTACATTCTGGTTCATTTACCGCTTGGAAAAGGACATGCCCATATAGCAGCACACATTTAGTGGGTGAAATAACAGCTATGGGGAGGAATCACAATACACTACATACAACTTCGATAGAGAGTCAAAATACACTGAAATATTGGGTATATTTGAAACAGCATACTTCCATTCTATTATGATATTCATGTCGTATGCACTATGAAAATTGTGAACAAGAGGTGTTTTTGCAGTATGCAGTGAATGACCAGATGAAAATGGTCAGTACAGTATATACTACCATTCAAAAATTTGGTTCAGTACGTTTTTTTGTATGATTTTGAAAGAATGTTACCAATAAGGATGCATTTATTTGATCATAAATACAGTAAAGTTAACAGTAGTAATGTGAGATATTAATACAATTTAAGAACGAGGTTTTCCACTGTAATATATTTTAAAATGTAATTTATTCCTGTGATGAAAAAGCTGAATTTTTAGCATCATTGCCCCAGTCTTCAGTGTCACATAATACTTCAGAAATCATTCTAATATGATGATTTGGTGCTCAAGAAACAACCTATTATTATCCATTTTTAAAACAGTGGTTGTGATTTTTGTGTAAACCTTAGTACATTTTATTCCCCAATATTATTTGATAAATAGAAAGTTTTTCAGGAAAAAACGTTTATTTGAAATAGACATATTTTGTAACATTATGTCTTTACTGTCACTTTTGATCTATTTAATGC
>NW_015505742.1:399523-399958 GCF_001515645.1 Sinocyclocheilus grahami
CTGATTACATCCTAATTAAAAAGGAAAGCAAGTGGATTTCATGGATGGAGCATAAGAGGGAAATGGGTATAGAGGCAGAGTGTTTTAGTAATTGCATAGCTAGACTTATTAAACTCATTCCCTAGGAGGAAGCATAAGGAAACAAAACTGTATAAAATAATAATGTTAATATAAACATGCGTGTATGTGAGAATTGTAGCAAAACACATCATCACAACAATTTTTGCATGGATGTTTACACTTTCTAAGTCCTCTACATTATGAAATGCTAAAATAAATCAAATAAACTGTTGTACACAATCTTCTACATGCCTTCTGTCTGACTAGTAGTTAATACTTTTTAGCTAGGAAAAGGCCTTTTCATTTCATTTGACTATGTTTATCTGTTCAACATCAGGTTGTGGACATACAGTATCTTATATATATATATATATA
>NW_015505742.1:402027-423849 GCF_001515645.1 Sinocyclocheilus grahami
CCTGCCAATACACACCAGGATCCTACATGCTGGTAGATTGATGGGAAAACATCAGGGCTACAGGTAAACAAGAGACCTTTGAAACACAGATTTGTTTGTTCAATTGTTTTCGTGCGCAATGTGTGACGAAAAAAAGTGTCTGGAGATGCATATAAATAACAATATGAAAAATATAAGTTTACTTCTGTAATATGTGAACCATAACCTAGACCATCTTTACAAATCAAAGTCTGATAACAAAGACACTTATCCTGCTTGCTGCTGCCGTGTGTTTTGAGTTTGAGCTCCGTCAAGTTAATTTATTATTGTCTACTTTTTTATCTTAAAATCAATTTTATACAACATAATTTTCGTTTTTATAACGTGTGAATATATCCCCTATCGTATTCTACAACAAAAACAATCAGAGCACCTTATCACAAAATAGTTTTATTTTGATTTCCCGAGTCCGCTATTAGCTTATAGACCGTTAGCATCGCCAGCGTGGTTACCGCTAATCTCGCTTACATTGCTAATACTCTATTCACACACATTACCATTGTTTTACTCACTGTTACTTGCTTTAATGGCGGATGTGTGTCTACCTTTGAGTGCAGGTGAGGACACGTTCGAGCTGCAGTCGGTGCAGCTTAAGCTGGAGGCCGCGGAGAAGCAGATCCGCGACCTGGTGGAGAAGGAGGCCCAGCTAAGAGAGCGGCAAGCCGCGCTGGAAACATCCCGGGCTGACACTCACAAGCCCGGGGTAAGTATACAGCACACTGCTAACACTCCCACCACCTCCACTCCGTGTGTTTCTCTGCACAGGCCCGGTGCACCCAGGACGCGATCTTCCCAGATCTCCTTCACTCTGGCGCCGGGACACCACGGACCCTGTGTGCACCAGCAGCAGAAGATGCGAGCCAGGGACCGGGCAAGGACCTCTCCCCCTCTGCCACCTCGAGATCTCCACCCGGAACTGCTTCGCTCCACTCAGCGAAACCGAAAGCGACGCTGTGATCATCGGAGACTCCATCTTTCGGCACAGCTGTGCAATGTTAGCTGAAGGTAAAGTGCACACTCACTGTTTCCCTGGTGCACGTGTTCTCGATGTTTCTGCGCAGAAACCCGCAATCCTGAAGGGCGACGAGAGTATCGGCGTGGTCTTGCTGCACGCGGGGGTGAACGACACCAAGCTGCGGCAGACAGAGACACTGAAGAGGGTCTTCAGGAGCCTGATCAAGATGGTACGCAGCACATCGCCTGCAACGATGATCATCGTGTCAGGACCGCTTCCCACGTATCGACGAGGACACGAAAGGTTCAGTAGAATGTTTGCTTTAAACGAATGTTTATTTTCATGGTGTAAACAAGAGAAACTGCTCTTTGTTAATAATTGGAATCTTTTCTGGGAGCGTCCTAGGCTTTTTTGCGCTGATGGCCTGCACCCCAGCAGAGTCGGAGCGGAACTCCTGTCGGACAACATCTCCAGGACGCTACGCACCATATTACTAGTAAGCCAATTCTCAAATAACTGCTATGATGGATTTTGTTGTACTCACTTAAATGGTAGAAGTACTTGCATTGTCCAATCTATAAAGACTGTGTCTGTTCCCCGAATAGTGAGGTCAAAATATAAATTTAATGCAGGATCTAGAAAAAATCTGATTGTGATTAAACCAGAAAAATGCAAAATAAATGAACAAAAACAATTTTTAAAGTTTGGGCTTTAAAAACATTAGATCACTCGCACCCAAAGCTGTTATTGTAAATGAAATCATAATAATTATAATCATTAATAATTTATGCATTTAGCAGACGCTTTAATCCAAAGCGATTTACAGTGCATTCAGGCTATACATTTTTTACTAGTATGTGTGTTCCCTGGGAATCGAATCCACGACCTTTTGCGCTGCTAACGCAATGCTCTACCACTGAGCCACAGGAACAAAGAAATGATCACAGATAATAGTTTTGATGTACTCTGTTTGACTGAAACCTGGCTAAAACCAAATGATTATATTTCGACCGAGCATATCCACAAACTCATAGAAAATAACCAAAACAATCCAAGGTTTTTATTTAGCACAGTGGCACCAGACACCACACACAAATATAGGACAGGAAGAGCTAAATAAGCTTATTACTGCATCTAAACCAACAACATGTTTATTATATCCTGTACCCACTAAATTACTGAAAGAGTTGTTTCTTGTAGCAGAAGAACCACTTCTCAATATTTCTTTATAACTCGTCGTTATCTTTAGGTCACATCCCAAAACCAAGCTGGTGATCAAGCTGGTGGTTATTAAGCCTCTTATTAAGAAACCACAACTAGATCATAGTAAACTGGCAAATTACAGACCCATTTCAAATATTCTGATTATGTCAAAAATTTTAGAAAAATTTGTGTCTACTCAATTGTGCTCCTTCTTGCAAAAAAATCTCAATGATGAATTTCAGTCAGGTTTCAGGCCCCACCATAACACAGAAACTGCACTTGTTAAGATTACAAATGACTTGCTTCTTGCGTCAGACCAAGGCTGCATCTCATTGCTAGTTTTACTTGATCTTAGTGCTGAGTTCGACACTACAGATCATGACATACTCATAGAACGATTACAAAACTATATGGGTATTCAAGGGCAGTCTTTAAGATGGTTTAGGACCTATCTGTCCGATCGCTACCACTTTATTTATTTAAACGGGGAGTCATCTCAATTATCACCAGTAAAGTATGGAGTGCCACAAGGATCTGTCCTAGGTCCTCTGCTATTTTCAATATACATGTTGCCCCTTGGTAATATTATTAGAAAATGCGTGATTAGTTTCCCTTGTTATGCTAATGATACTCAACTATATATCTCAACAAGACCAGATTAAACTTCTAAATTATCTAAGCTAACAGAGTGTGTTAAAAATGTATAAGATTGGATGACCAATAATTTTCTCCTATTAAATGCGGATAAGACAGAGATATTACTTATTGGACCAAAAGATAGTACACAGAATCTCTTGGATTACAATTTGCAACTAGACGAATGCACTGTTACTTCCACTACAGTAAAATCTGGGTGTTATTAGACAGAAACTTGTCTTTAAAAATCTAATTTCCCATGTTACAAAACAGCATTCTTCCATTTTAGAAAAATTGCCAAGTTATGAAACATGTTACCTGTTTCTAATGCAGAAAAGCTAGTTCGTGCATTCTTGACCTCTAGAGTGGACTATTGTAATGCACTGCTAGGTGGTTGTCCTGCATCTTCAATAAACAAGCTACAGGTAGTCCAAAATGCAGCGGCAAGAGTCCTTACCAGGTCAAGACAATATGATCATATTACCCCAATTGTACAGTCTCTGCATTGGCTACCTATTAAGTTCTGTATCAATTACAAAATATTATTACTTACCTATAAGGCCCTTAATGGTTTAGCTCCTGAGTACCTAACTAGTCTTCTACCACGCTACAATCCATCACGCTCCCTAAGGTCGCAAAACTCTGGACTTTTGATAGTACCTAGGATAGCAAAGTCCACTAAAGGAGGTAGAGCTTTTTCGCATTTGGCTCCCAAACTCTGGAATAGCCTTCCTGATAATTATAAATAAATATAACATAATAGTTAACTAAACTATAAATAGTTATAAACTATTTACTGAACATGTGTGTCTTTTATCATATTGCTGTTTCCGATATATAATAAATATAAAAAATAGTCCTTGTGTGGCTTATTGCTTTACTTTAGCTCATCACTGTCATTTTTAAGGCTATTAATGGTTCTCAGTGTCATTATTCGGCTGTAAAATATTGTCCATTATTGAGAATGTTATTGACATGATACTGTATGTTATCGACAATGAAGACTGTGAATGAACCGAATTGTCACATGGGACCTGTTACTTTACTTAGCGCTGGGTAGGATGGGCCAATCACTATCATATAATTTGTGTGATGATAGATAGATCGATAGATAGATCGATAGATCGATAGATAGATAGATAGATAGATAGATAGATAGATAGATAGATAGATAGATAGATAGATAGATAGATAGATAGATAGATAGATAGATAGATAGATAGATAGATAATAGAAACAAAAAGTAAATTCTGAAATTTCAATGTGTTAATAATTGTTTCATCTCCAGTACCTCCTCATGGAAGACACTCATGGATGGTCACCATGGGACCTCCCTCAAACTACACACTTTGTTTTCATTTGCGCCATACCATGTGACCTGTTCCCACATTTTCATCCTGATACATTAGAACCGTTATGAGGCGACTTCTATGAAAAACCATTAATTTATTAAGACTCAGAACCCATGTGAATTCTTTGTGAATAAGTAATACACCTGGTTTTAGTATGAAAACAAGGCAGCCTCAGAAAGCCTTTTTGCTCTATTTCTGCAGTTATACCAAGCGTGGAACCAGAGTAACATCCATTAATGCAAATGTAAAAGAGCTATTTAACCATCAGTGTTACCAGTAATTGCAGCACCCGTACAAAAGACTACTAAAAGGTCCAACTGCCTTTGAAATCCAAAAAAACATGATGACTTGCTCTCTAATGTCATGTCACTGGAGTGTTCATATTGGGAGCAAATAGTCTTCTGCTATTTATATATTTACATATTATTCTGTTAGTCATGCATAATAATAGTTTGCTCATTTGTGTTATTTTAATAAAAGGTGCCAAGCTGAATTCCTAACATCTGTCCAAAAGTAGAATCAAGCAAACAATTAATCTATCTCTGTCTGTCTGACTGTTTATCTATCTGTGTACTCACCTTGAGGAAAGACAGATTGCGGTTTCTTTCAATACTGGTGATCTCCAGATTACCCATGACCACCTCACAGTTCTCATAGAACTTGCGAAGAGTTTTGTACTGCTGGTCCAAATCCGACAGCGTGCTGAGCTTGTTATCAGTGCCAGGACACACTATAGAGGAGAACAAGAGACAGAGAGATTGATCAGACTATGATCAGGCTGTTTTGCACCAGAGGTTCATTGAGTGGAAATACTGTAAATCCACAAGACTATTTAAATATTACAAAATATGACATTAAAAAGGTATAAATCACTTGTTTTTCTAAAGAAACACTGTCACATCGGGAGTCGGCATCTGCCTTGCCTCCCCTAAGCCAATTGAGTTTTAACAAAACCCCTAAAGCGTGTTGTGGGTTTGGTGGGGGGGTAACTGAGAATGAATGGGAAAAGTCATGTGAGAGGGGGCAATGCCTACATTGCGATATGATTGGATATGACTGGTTATGTTCAGCTGTGATTGGTTCATGCAATAAATCCTGTCAAAATAAGACTTGGAATGGCCTGAAAACATGATCTGTGGGAGTTTTAGTGAGTAATCAGCTTGGTGAAATTTAAAGTTAATACCGTGTCTGTGACCAATATTTACCGAGCTTTGATGACAGATGACCCAAAAAATTCAAAAATAGTTAAACGTTAACTATTAAAAAGAATATAAATTCACAAATAAAATCTATTGTTTAAATTGTTACTGCCTTGAGTTATGATTTTGGAATACATGTAAAATGCTTAAAAACACTAACTTGATGAGATTCATACTTGGCTTTAATAAATAGTATATTGATAACAATTTAAAAATATATAATATAATTTAATTGTTTTTTCTCTCTCTCTCTCTCGCTAATTATTTTTCTGATAGTACAAGTAATGTTTATATAACCAATAAAATGTGACTGGGACATAAATTTGATAATAAAAAAAAGCCTCCTCATTTCAGAACACCACTGCACTACTGAGATTGTATATATAAACCTTTAAACCTTTACGTTGTAGTACCCATGTCATTATACACATTTGTGTCCTTCTCATAAACCGTATATACCAGTACACACACACACACACACACAAACATAAAGAAGTTCTGAAGCTGGTTTCATCAAGATGTCATTTTAACCTTGGCTCATTTAAAGCTGACCAGCTCGGCTCTTGCCTCTATATGAAGACAAATGAGAGCTAGCGAGGACAATTCCCTAACATCATCTATTAGATCATGGACCTGTGGAACCATGACAACAAGCAGGGTATTTTGCTCAACAGGCTTAGCGAATAACAGAAACTCCAGTCGATAGCGCAGTAGAAGCATTTGTGCCAGAGTTATAATGTGGGAGGCCACTGGGCTGATGGTGATGCTGCTGAAGTGGAGGCAGGAGTAATAAGCAGTTATTGAACCCCGGAGGGTGACTGTTTCTCTACATTACAGCAAGCCATATTACGGCCCGCCGCCTGCAGAGCAGACCACTCCATATTATTGCTGTGGACAAATTACACCCTTCCCCGCTAAATTCATTCACTGTCAAAGTTAGGTAGTCCCAGAGGACATGGCGGTGCCATGGTGTATACAGAGCGAAGATTTAGACATCTGCTGGACAAATAGAGAATAGATTTCCTTATTGAATATGTCACATATCTGTGGGTGAGAAAAGCAGCTGGTGAGGAGAACAATGCCCTGTCCGGTACCATGTTTCTCTCAAATAGGGGTCTCCTCTGTGCTGGGGTTAATTTGTTTCTGAGAAAGTGCACTAGAGAGGCTAATGTAAGACGTTGATCTTTTTTTTCTACCCTTTCCTTCTACTTGTCTTTTTTTTCTCTCTCAGCTACATTGCTTAAATGTGGAGATTAAGGCTACAAAGCACCTTAATTCGCAAAGAGTGTCCCACTTTCACTTTTCACCAGGGCTTAATACACAGAACACATATGGCATGTATTAAGATTAAAGGTGCGGATAAAGTACTGACACCCAACCTCTTTCGTCTGCTTCAAAAAAGGCATCCTAGAAAAATGTATGATGGTAACTTTCCACTTAGATAAAAGCTGTTAGATATGGAAGCCTGTTTTTGCTTCAGGGTAAAAAAAAAAAGTAAATAAGAGAAAACTAGAGTAAAATAAACATTACTCTTTTTTAATATACAGTTACAATAATATGTAACATTGCAATTATAAAACTATTCCCTATAAATACACACACACACTACTGGAAGATATAAAGTTTCAGTTGAGAGACAGAAAGTCAAATTTACAAGAAATAATGATGATTTTGAGATATAAAGTTGTGCGTGGGAGATACGTAGTCACAGCATGAGAAATAATGTCACAATTACTTTTTAATTTTTTAGTCTCTGAGATTTAACAGGCTTCCAAAGTTAGAAGTGAGCCGATGGTTTGCATGTCTTAAGCCCTCTGGAATAACTAAAAAGTACTAAAATTACAAAAAAATTTAATTAGCTAAATAGAAATATTGAAAATATTGAAAAACAGTCAAAATGACAAAAGCATACCATAACACATACAGTAAAATTACTCAAACTGAATTAAAGTGAACGAAAGCTAAATAGAAATATTGAAAATATTGAAAAACAATAAAAATGACAAAAGCATACCATAACACGTACAGTAACATTACTAAAAGATAAACCTAAATGAAAATATAAAAACAAAAAATTGACCAGATAACTGGTATGATAACTAGTGTGCTTTATTTACTAAAATTTTTTGGCAATTGGTGAGAATGGCTATATTATGAAGCATGCTGCAGAATTCACCTCAAAAATCTTGGCCTTCGACTTTTAGTGCTCTAAGCTGTTGCTTTACTATGGTTTAGAACCAAAAGTGTTTCAAATAAAATGTTCAATATAAGGGTGACTGATGTGCTCAAAATCGAAAAATGAAAAATGAGAATGTGTCCTTTTGCTCACTGCCCACACTGACCCAATAATCCATGCTTGTTTCTGATGCTAAGGGATTCCTTTCCATACTTCAATGGCGTTTGTCGACAGAAACTGAGCCCTTAGCTTTAGAGACTTGAAAAGCCCACATCAGAACTTCAGGATATGGGATCCAGGCAGGATCGATGGAGTGAAAGATCACCACATTAACACCCATCCCGCTATTTCACACACTCATCATTTTTGACTCTGTAAACCCAAGCTCCTGGGGCGCTAATGTGCAACAAATCTATTCATTACATTTGCTTGAAATATCCACACTTTTCAGGTCTTCAAGTTTGGATGTTCTCCATTCATGTTTTCATCCAGGTTCTTAGCATGTTTATTGTAAATTTGAACTGTTTATAGGCCTATATACTGTAAACAAATAAACAAATCAATACCTAAATCAATCAATTTGTTATTATCTTAAATCTTTTAAGAAAAAAACATATTTACAGTGGCATTCTGGCAAAAGGATGTTGCTGTCTTGAATGGGGTAAATTCACAATATGAACAATTGTTTAATTATAACAGATTAGATTAATTTTAACAAAGTCAGAATTTAATTGAACACTTAATGTACACAATATTTTTTCTCAAAATGTAATAGAACATATGTTTGCCTAACACTAGGAAGAATGACCGATTCAGCCATAGAACTTTTTATCTCACTATTCTAACTTTTTTCTTGCAATTGTGAGTTGACATCTTTCAAATCAAACTATTTTTCTCAGAATTGCGAGTTTATATCTTGTTTATATCTTGCAATTAGGAATTAACATGTCACAATTCTGACTTTTTTCGCAGAATTTTGAGTTTTTACTTCCTCTGCAATTCTATCTAGCAGTGTATATCTGTCTACAGTATATCTCACAACTCAGACCTCTTTCTTGTAAGATATAAACTCAGAATCTATAATCAAATCTGTTAACAGATCTGCTATTAATGTAATATGTTAATGTAAATATTAATCTAAATGCCACAGTATGTATTCAAATAAATTAACCAATTAATGAGATTCAGCACACTTGAGTTAGGAACATTATTAAGATTCCAACACAATCATGTTCAAACTCTTTGAGTAATTGTGTCATCTCTGCAACAAAATATCTCCCTCAATCCAAGAAGTATGAGAGACCAGGCTTTTTTTTTTTTTTCCCCCGGAATGTTGATGATCGTTTAACTCCTCAGAGCTCGGCCAATGAAATCGCAGCACTCCCTCATCCATCATTAGCTGACGGGGTCAAAATGAGCCGCCCTCTCCTCATGCTAAAAACTCCAGTCTGCCCTGAATCATCATTCTCTATCACAAACCTTAATATATGCCATTGATTAAACCAATATCAGCAAGTGACACTAACCCCATTTGGCTATAAGTACATCTGCGATGATCTCGGTCACAGTTTTCTCTTCCTGGTGAGAAAACTATATAATACAACTCTAAAGATTTCACTTAAAGGAGATCAATGTAATATTTGATGTCTTAAAACAGCCTTAAAATGCTGATCACAACAAGAATCTACTGCTGAGATCAGGGCCATCCTTAGCTGATGCGGGGTCTGGTGCGAGGTAAGGAGCGGGGGTGGTGGGGGGGTATCCCCTCAGTCTGAAGACATGCTGAAGAACGTGTTTGCTGCCTTTTTAATGAGATGAGCCTCAGTTCTCACATTCTGAATCAATAATAATTTGCTTAAACTGCAAATAGAAGGGTTTAAACAGCAGAAATCTGACGTTAGTGAAGTGGACATTACATGATGCGGTCAGCCAATATATAATCAGGTGACTATAAATCAGATTCATGCAATAATCCATATTCTTATTAAGAGTCACAGTTGCCGAATGTAATATAGTAAAAGTCATATCTCAGGTGGACGGCTATTGTAGGAGGTCACTGAAGCATAGAAATCATGTTGGGGTGGAATTATGTTCCCATTCCATCAAACTTGGGATTTACCAACGACATTTTGCTTCTGGGATGAAGTATATGAAGCAACAAATCTACAAAGAAGCGTAGGGAGGTATGGCAGTGCTGTGCACATGACAGGGAACATTCGGTTGAGTAATGTGATGGAAATTTATGTTTATAATAGACATAATCATGCATCTGCATTCCAGGCTTCCGAATGTAATGTGTTCCCATTGCAGTTAGGCTGTTCATATCAAAATTGACTGTAATATCCCCAGCGATGAGCAGGAAGTTTGATGGTTTCCTCTTGGAAATGAACTCTGTCAAGTGCAATAACATGAATCAGCGTGTGAAGCGCAGAAAGAAGACACGTCTGAGAATTGTAGATATTATTGCAGCCATGAGTTTTTAGAACAATGCTTCAAGTACAAGTTTTAAATATCTCATCTAGACATTCATTATATACATTTTGGTGCAGAAATATGGTTAACTCAAATGTTTTTCAAAAATGCTTAACATACATAAAGTCTAGATACTAGTCACTAAGTGTTTTATTATGGCTATTCTATTTCTACTATTTGCATATGATTATCATATGCATGTTTGCTTGAATCGGGACATTACCAAACAAGTTCTTTTCATAATGTCCTATATAAATATACTGATGTATAACATTACTTACACACTACAAAACAAGATTACAAGTTGGTTAATACTAATTAAAATCACATCCAAGGGACAAGTACTTTGGGATGTTAAATGGAAGGTGTGATTTCTACTGATCTGATAAAAAAAATATTTATAAATTTAATCAAAAGAAATAAAGGCTGATTTAGACATTAAATAATGACTTTCACTCGTTGGTCTAGCCTAATGTAGTCAGGCTGATTTAGCTACAGTATATTAATCTATTAGATTATTAATAGTTGGATAGTCATAATAAATAATGTCTTAAAACTAGATCTTTTAGATGTTGACAATGATTGGTTTAAATGGGTTTTTATGTGTGTTTGCATGCACAACAAAACTTTACCATTACAATTCAGATCATTATAAAAATCAAGAAATGCAAGAAAACACATGACATGTTTTTGAAATTGTAGTGTTTTGATGTCCAAACATAAATAGATATGATCACAAGACAAAATCGGGATAATGGGAATAAATCAACGATGCATTTCTCAGTTTTCTACTTTCCTTTCAGATGTTTTTGTTAGTTTGTTTTTTGTGTGCATGAAAGTCAGTGGGGCCCAAAAAGAAAAAAAAATGTAATTGTACAGACAAGAACACTTTTGCATTTAGCAGAAGAAAGACTGACATGAATGACACAGAATGTCATGAGAATGAGTAATGAACTGCAGAATTTTTTATTTTTGGGTGAACTATCCTTTAAATATAACTATATTGCACTAAATACTATACATCTAATCACAATTTCATCAAATCTATGATCAAATCTGTTAAACTACCCAATAGAGTAGCTGAAGACAAATTGTTGCAAAGTAGATTACAAAATGATACACATTTAATGATGAGAAGTGCTCACAGCTAAACCGATTGAAGAGAGATATTATTCATTACAAGGGAACGTCTCGGTTACGTATGTAACCCTCGTTCCCTGAAGGAGGGAACGGAGATGTCACGTCGGTGACCGACGATTTGGGATCTCGCTTCGAGAGACCATCTACTAACTAAATGAGCCAATGCACATTGGCATGCTATGATTGCATCCAGCTGCCGCTGATGACGGCGCAAGCACAAATGGGCAGCAGGTGCAACGCATACCAGCTTTTCGCTTTGGAGCCGAGCGACAACATAATTCTGTTAACATATAATATTATACATCACCTATGCGCAACGCATATACGCACGCTTTAGCATACAGGTGACAGTTGGCCGTGCAGAGCATCAGGGAGAAGTAGGAGCGTGGGGAGTTACTAAAAGTTCCCAATGCATCGGGAAAAGCTGCATTTTAGAAGAGTTTTGATTTGATTACCATGGCAAACAGTGAGCCAATTGGTCAGGTGCAGTGCAGAATCTGCAAACATATCCTTGCACATAACAGCAAAAAATACACGCAATAGGCTAAAGCGTGCCGCAAAGCCCCAGCAAAAGCAATTACCATAAATGTGTCAGGGGAAATAGTAAGTTTTATGAGTTCTTGTCACAAAGATGAAGATGATGATCCTGACTCGCCATTTCCTCATTGGATGTGCTTTTAGAGAGAAATGCATCTTTAGGGATTTTATAATGAAAGAGTTTTTGTTTTCGATTTGAATTATTTAGTTTTAAAGTAGTGATTTAAAGCTTTCTATAGATACATTTATCAAGTCTGTGAGGCAGGTATTCGCTGAATTTCGGTTCATCATTGTGAAGCGCTCCTGGCCGAAATTGCAGAAAGCGAATCCTGTATGTATCCTTTATTTTATAAAAGCCCAATGTTTTGTTGATATTGTGAGTGCACACAAATAAAAGTAGACCCTTTACAGTTCCGAGTGATGTATTACTCTTACCTTAATGAGCAATAATTATGGCATATTTTAAGTTGTTTCCAATGCATGTGATCGCCCCAGCACCTCCATGTCCTGTAAAGTGCGCTTTAGCTCTCAGCACAAACGATTAGATATGCGTCTAATAGCGCACATTTATATAGGTTAAACATTTAAACTAGCATTGTGATATGCTTGAACTGTTTTATATCTATAGATTTTATTTTAGGCAAGTTGTGATGATTTGAGACGACTAAATTGATCAAACATAGGCTATGACTGTCTGCCGCTGGCCGCTTGGTCATTAAAAAATAAAAACTTACATTTAACGAACAAAAAATAAATTACCTAAATTATCTAAATTAACAATAAAAAAACGAAACGAAATATAATCACTTTGACATTACATACAAAACGGAACTATTTTAATAGCTGAAACAGTAGTATAGCTATAAGCTGTTTTGGAAGAAGGGGGCAAAACAAGACGGGCTCGGGTCGGACTCAGGCCAAGAATTCTGATGAGCTGTTGGACCTGGGCTGGGCTAGGGCCTGAGCGTCTCGGGCCAAGGCCGGACTAGGGCCTATATTTGAGGCCCATGCTGGGCTCTAACGAGGACTACTTCAGACAGTAGCATGGGCGGTCTGAGGGTTACAGTGGTGACAAACCCTCCAGGGAACAAACCCTCGGGGGACCATCGCTCCTCTTGCGCTCCGCAACCAGTCGAGCTGCCAAAGGAATGCGCTGGGCCCTCTTTAAAGAGTGTACCAGCGGTATCCTTCGGCGCTCCTCCCGACGACTGGATGTCAATCACTGCATCGGAGGGGGAGCTTTCTGGAGAGGAAGAGGGTACATGGAGAGGTACATGAGGAGCTTACCAGGTTGTGAACGGCACCTTTTACTGCCAGAAACCGGCCTGCTAGTTCCTTCCCCCCTCACCACCTTCAATGGTGGTGCAGCTAAGGGGTATACGGGGATCCCCCCCGGTGGAGCGGTCGGTAGCAATGCAGTTGTGTCCAAATACCGTCTCCTCCTGGCAGGGAAACCCGTCTCTCCCCTCCCGGACCTGTAGGCACTCGTCTGGTCTGACCGGCAGTGCTTATTCGGATTGTGGAGAAGCTGCCTCCGCCTTACAAGCTATGGCGTTACTGCAGGATCATCAGGCTAAGGCACTGAAGGACCTGCACGAGGGTGGTCATGATCAGGAAGTTCTGAAAGAGCTCCGAACCGGAACTGACCTCGCGCTCAGAGCAACAAAGATCACGTGCTGGTCTGGACGGATAACACTGCAACTGTTTCGTACATCAACCGACAAGGTGATCTGCGCTCCCGTCACATGTCGCAACTCATCCGCCACCTCCTCCTTTGGAGTAGGAAGGTTCTGAGGTCACTTTGTGCCATTCTCGTACCGGGAATGCTCTATCGCGCAGCCAACGAGCTGTCAAGAGCTGCGCACCCGGGAGAATGGAGACTCCATCCCCAGATGGTCCAGCTGATTTGGAATCATTACGGAGCCTCTCAGGTAGACCGGTTTGCCTCTACAGAAACCTCTCACTGCTAACTGGTTTACTCCCTGACCGTGGAAACGCTCTGCACGGACACACTGGCACACTGGCACACAGCTGGCCACGGGGCCTGTGCAAATATGTGTTTCCCCCCAATGAGCCTTCTCGCACAGACACTGTGCAAAGTCAGGGAGGACGAGGATGAGGTTCTGCTTGTGGCGCCTTACTGGCCCACTCGGACATGGTTCCCAGAACTAATGCTCCTCGTGACAGCCCCTCCCTGGCAGATTCCTCTGAGGAAGGATCTACTGACTCAGAGACGGGGCACCCTGTGGCACCCACATCCAGACCTCTGGAGACTTCATGTCTGGTCCCTGGAGGCTCTAGGCGACCTACCCCGAGAGGCAGTTGACACCATCACTTCGGCGCAAGCACCATCCACGAGACACATTTACGCCTTGAAGTGGAACCTGTTCGTCAAGTTGTGTTCTTCTCGCCGAGTGCTTTCCTTATTGCAGCAAGGGTTGGAGCGAAGGCTGTCTCCCTCCACCCTTAAAGTCTATGTTGCTGCGATCGCTGCTAACCATGACCCCATGGAAGAGAAGTCGGTAAGGTAGCATGACCTGGTCACCAAGTTCCTTAGGGGGGCGAGAAGGTTGAATCCTCCTCTGCCTCCCTCTATACCCTCTTGGGACCTGTCTCTAGTGCTCAGAGCACTACAGCAGGGCACATTTGAGTCCTTGCAGCCAGTTGAGCTAAAGTTTCTTTCAATGATAACGCTGCTCCTGATTGCATTGGCCTCCATCAAGAGGGTAGGGGACCTGCATGCATTTTTGGTCGACGAATCGTGCCTAGAGTTTGGGCCAGCTGACTCTCAGGTAATCCTGAGGCCCCGGCCTGGCTATGTGCCCAAGGTTCCTACTACCCCCTTCAGGGATCAGGTAGTGAACCTACAACCACTGCCCCTGGAGGAGGCAGACCCAGCCCTAGCTTTGCTCTGTCCCGTCCGCGCCTTGAGATGGTACATGGACCGGACACAAAGCTTCAGAAGCTCAGATCAGCTCTTTTTCTGTTACGGAGGCCGGCAGAAGGGGAATGCCGTCTCCAAGCAGAGAATGGCCCACTGGATAGTGGATGCCATCACCCTGGCTTATCAGGCACAGGGTGTGCCCTGCCCACTCAGTTTGCAAGCTCACTCTACTAGAAGTGTTGCATCCTCCTGGGCGCTGGCTTGTGCTGCCTCACTGACAGATATTTGTAGAGCTGTGGGCTGGGCGACCCCCAACACGTTCGCTAGGTTCTATAGCCTTCGTCTTGAGCCGGTATCCTCCTGTGTTCTCACTTCAAATGGGTAGTGGCACTGAGGCCCCGGTTTAGTGTCGGTTTGCTAAAACTGCTTCAGAGTGTCTGTACTGTAGACCCTGTTGAGCTCCTCCATCCCCTCGGCAGCCAGACGTGGCGGAATGTCCGGCGCCAGGCCCTCACTCGATGAATATGTTCACATGACTGTGGGTTCATAGCTGAGCGGCACACCAAGTGTAATTTTCAGAAAGTGTAATTTTGAAACATGAATTTTGATAATGTGGTCAAGTGTAATCAGGAGACTTGTAGATACTTCACATATTATGATATAAAGTTCAAATATGCACTGGCAAGCCCTGACTGTGTTGCCTAGTGTCAAATTGACATTTGATAATCAAACAAAAAAGGACTTAATATGTGAATTGGTGTGATTTTTTTATCAGCTGTTTGGACTCTCATTCGGACGGCACCCATTCACTGCAGAGGATCCACTGGTGAGAAGGTGATAGGGTGAACTGTTCCTTTAAATTATTCTGTAGGACAAATTTAACTCTGCTACATGACATATTTAGGAATGCAAGCCATGTCTTGAATCTCTAAAACCTTAATGCATTTATTAGCATGCTCCTTTGAGTAGATAATGCATGATCCAAAAGTGTGACTTATTTAGTAACAGAGGTAAAAGTTAACCATCTACAGAGGTTAAAACCTTACTTAGAATATTAAATGTACATATGTAATTAGTTAAATTCCTGTTGTTCACATATGAGCTCATTTTCCAGAGCCAGACCTGTAGCAGTTCCATTCAAGGGTCAAGGTTACATCATAGCTGGCACATTTGCCTGCAATAATGTACATTGAAGTCACTCCACTTTAACCAAGCGGTCTGGTTTCTGCGGACGAAACCATCTGGACATGAGCAGATTTTGTGTCAGCATGCTGACTGAGTTATTTCCTTCGGCTCTGGCTCTTTTGTGTAATGTTGTATTTTACCAATATATCTTTTATCTCGCAATATATCTAATTTTACCTATTGTTTTTTGGATTCTGATCTCAGATAATCTAATATTTTATAGTGGATTCAGGCTATTGCAAAACCTAAAGTTAAATAGGAAATTGTTGCAATGAGTTTTGCAATAAGAACAGTAATCACATTTAAAGCAATGGTGTGACACAAATATATCGGTTTAGAAGTGTAATATTCTTTGCTTTCATTATTGCAATTGCAATAATGCAGTCTTTTGAATTAAAGCAAACATGTTCCTCAAGTATATGCATATGATGGTGTGCAAGATGTGAGCTGATAAAAAATAGTATCGAGACGTAAGCACAATATGATGATGCACCATAGCGATAATGACACATGCAACAACAAACACATGTCACACTGTTCTTCTTCACACGCAGCATGCCACAGGAACCCTACTGTTGTTTTTCTCTGTATCTGCTTGCAAAAGCCAACCGACCCATTTATGATATAGGGGCGGGAGAAAGGTTATGTAATTGCTATGGAGGCCAGCAATTACATCACTCTTTGTTTTGCATACAACAAGATCATAAAACATGCTACAAAACAAGTGTTCTAGGCTGTTGCTAAGTCATTCTTTACTATAGGCCAAGTCAAAAGAGCCCACATATCTATTTCTCTGTGTCTCTGTCCAGTGACACATATGACTTTGGACCTTCCTTTAATGTATGTCTATGGGATTCCTATACCCTATATATATTACATTTTAAAAAATGATTGTTGAAAATAGTAGATGATGACATTTAGCAACAAAATTAGTAATGAGTTTTAGTCAGTCATTCTGTTTAACAGCTGAATAATCATCAATATGTCAGTGGTTCAGAATCCATTACGCACTACATGTTGTGTGCATCGGTTTATACTTAACTCTTTGACACATAACTTAAACATCAGCGAGTTAATCATCAACACTCTTCACACCCTGCTTTTTTTAGCACAGGGAAAGTAACTACAGATTGCTAAACATACTGAAATATGAATCACAGACGACAGTAGGATATGATGACCATACGTCCTGTTTTTCCCCTACATGTCCTGGCCGGGATTTCCTTAAATATCCAGGTTTTGGCTTTGTTTTCCTATTGAGATGCTCTCTACAGTCATCATACATTGTAAGAACATGCATTTGCATTGCTTTGACTTTCTCAGTAGATCACACCTTCCCACATGCACAATGCCTGCATGTTATGGTCAAACTACTTTTTCAGTCATTACCTACAGCAAGTATGGAAACAACAGGAAAACAAAGCAAAAACCCGCACATTTTAGAAATAGAATGAAATGAAAATACTGTCATTATTTATTCTCTCAGAGAATCACACATATATTTTCCATACAATAACAATTATTAGTGACTGCATTTGCCCAACTGCAAAAGCCTCTAAAAGTAACATAAATGCACCATAAAAAATCCACAACTTCTGTGCTAAATTTAAGCAATATTGTTTTTACACAATAGTTCAATAAACAATACATCTATTTTGAATAACTCACATTTCAGACACAGTATTGCTAGTTACTTTATCTATTTTTGATCCAGTAATGAAAATATTTTTAAACAAAGACATAGCAGAACATAAAATGTTGCGAGTCTCAGGGTGAATCAGTGTTTTAAACAAATCGGCTAGATGAATGATTCAGTGATTCAATCATAAAGCCAATTGCTGAATTCGGAGCAGCATAATAGCATACTACTCTTCCATAGACAGATATTATAAAAACAGTAAGAGTAGTATGCTAGTAAGTGGTTCTGTACTCAGCAAATCATCTGGGCGAAGGAATGAAAGACTCAGTCACACATTCACTCACTCATAAAGACACTTAAGACAGTTATTTGTTCTGATCCTAAATTAATCAGTGTTTGTGAAATTCTAACTTAAGCTTAAAAAAAATACATGAAGCTAGTCATATGAATTATGCTCTTTATTCCAAGTTTTCTGAATCGTCACTTCGAATGAGAGGTTAACAACTGAGAGTCATGAGTTGGATTTGTTAGATTCACAAATTAATCATTCAGACAGGTCTTGTGCACTGGATCAATGATTCGTTGGCATATTTGACTCAAAAGAACAATTCATTCACACATCAGACATTGCTACTTCTCTGAACACGCCAAAGAGACGAATGCTTTTTGTGAGATTTTGTGAAGTGAATATTTCGGGCTTCTCAGATAAAACTGTTTGACTTCAAACGACTTGGAACAATTTTGTCCTTTGTATCCAATGAAAAAGAAGGTCTCATATCTTGACACAAGGGTTTGGAAGTGAGTTTCAACTATAGGACAATATATATATATATATATAGGTGAGACCTATATATATATAAGATAATTGTGACTTTTTATCTCACAATTCTGAATCTTTTTTCCCCTATCAATTGCAAGTTTCTCTCATAATTCTGACTTTCTGAGTTAACATTTAAATTCAGATTTTTTTTCACTAAATATTTTTTTTCCGCCACTAAAATAGTTAATTGCAAATTTTTATTTCGCAATTCTGACTTTTTTCTTGCAATTGTGAGTTCATATCTCACAATTCTCTTCTTTTTTACAATTGCGAGTTAACATCTCACAAATCTGCCTTTTTTTTCTCCGAATTTTGAGTTTAAATCTCGCAATTGTTTTCTTTTTTTTTGAGAAAAGAATTGCTAGAAAAAAGTCAAACTGTGAGACATATAAACTCCAATAAAATCTTAATTGTGAGATAAAAAGTTGCAATTACTTTTTTTTTATCATATGGCAGAAACAGGCTTCCGTAGAAGGGTGAGTAAATGATGACATCATTTTTATTTTGAGTGCACTGTCTCTTTAACTACCTATTTTCTGTGTGGCAAAGTTTGATATGTTCCACTCTGTACCACACATGGCCAGTCATTAACCAAGAGCTGGAGACATGTATGCTTGAAATCTTTGGTATTCACAGTCTTAATATCTCTGATTCATACACGCATACACATGCATCCTCGTTGACTAACACAGCTGACGCGAGTTGCTGTCAGAACAGATTGGGAGCCAGCGCTGGGCCATTTATCACCCTGCTCTGGTGTTCCTGTCTACTGTACTAACAGCCGCACACAAGGGCCTGTCTCCGACTACTTGAGTTTCCATAGAAAGCATGCACTGGAGACTGCACCATTAATCTTAAACAATCACTTGGGTTGGAACCACTTGATACGTCTGAGTGTGCCAGCAATTTACAGCAGCTTTCTTCTACATCCTCGCTTGTCTCGTGCATAATGCTCCAACTTTACACCCCACAGATTACTTTGACATTTGCAAAAATGCTTTGGATTACTGTCATAAAATTTACTGTTACATAATGAGACGTTATGCAGTAAATGTTCAAGAGTTGTTGTTTCTCTCTCTCTCTCTCTCTCTCTCTCTCTCTCTCTCTCTCTCTCTCTCTCTCTGGTCTGACTCTTAAAAATGGCACATTTCTGTAGCCCCATGAAGTCAGGTTTGTTCAATAATATTAAAATAAAGTAAAATAAAAATAAAATAAAAAGTTACCCTTTATTCCAAGTACGAGCAATTATAAGTCTAGCAACATTAATGACTTAGACTTACATTAAACCAGATCATTTAGATGTTACCCTATGACCCATTTCTAGGTTACCTGAGAAAAAAAGTTTCTACAATATAGTGAAATATCACAGTCATCAAATACCCCGTCAGTTGTTTACACACATGATTAAGGTTGTGACTGCAGAGCGTGTCCTCATTACTGGTTCTGCTACTCACTCATTCACTCTTGGGTTCCTCTGTTCATCTAGGCTTACCAATGACTGACAGAAACTGTGTCAATAAGGCACAATGGAGGCATCCTGGGACAACATCACACACTAGTACTGTCTAACAGAGAAAAGAGGGAGGGAAACTGTTTAATGGCTGCCCCTCCAAATCTGACAGACACTTTAAAGGGCTTCAAACCTCTGTGGACGAAAAAAGGCCACACAAAGAAAGGTTGCGACAGATATAAGGACAAGAACGAAGGAAAACGGATACACTAAAGAAAATTAAAAGAAATAGACCTAACCGAATGGTTCGGCAGAGGTTTTTTCAAGCTAGGGACCTTGAAAGGACAAAATGTAGCTAATGCATTGTGCAACATATACTGTATATGATGGCAAATTCAGTTAAATAGGGTATATGTCGAACACCACCTGACCAAACCCGGAAAGCAGGTCTCATTGCTTCTGCTTGTCGGAGAACGTGTTAACAGCCGTATTAAATAATAGCGATATCTTTGGACTATTAAGATAATCAGTTAAACTAGCTAGCTGTTTTTATTGTTGACGTTTTATTCAATTTTTATATCTAAATGTGAAAAGAATAAAAAATTTAAAAAAACTTTTAGATATCAGTCCGCATATGTGATGGACATTGGTTATGATCATCACTGGTATCTACTTTGAAGGCATTTTGAGTAAACTGGCTTCATATTTAACTAAGCATATGCAAAACGCTTGAACCGGAAGCGACGAGACCCGGTTAACAGATTACGGAAGTCTGTTGCGCATAAACCCTACTAAATTAAATTAAATTAAATTAAATTAAATTCAGTTCAGTTCAGTTCAGTTCAGTTCAGTTCAGTTCAGAAATAAAATAATAAAATCTGAACCAAAACTAAAGTAGAACTAGTTTTCAAGCCTTAATTGTAATGATATGGATCCATTTTATTAGTAAGTTTCATTAGTAAATGACTTCTTACGGTGTATATGCACACTGTAACAACCTTTAAGGTTAAGTGCCTTAAGGTCACATTGGGGCCATTCATAAAGTATATCACCCACAAATTTATGGTTACCAAAACACACAATCCCATCTTTCTGCAGCCAAGTTAATTGGCCCATTATTTTTTTTCATCACAGAAGTTTATTCTAGTGAGTTTGTAAAGAGTAAGCAACATAGTTGCCCAGTTCCCCACTGAAGATTTTTCCCTTGACAGTCTATTAATTTCTCGTGTCATTATAACATCAAGAAACTGGCTTGTTCGAGTCTCCATTTTTCCTCTTTAAAGATTTACCTTAAGTGGTACGAATAAAAAACAGCTTCTTTCAATTATGTTTTCCAGGTAACGTCAGCAAGAAAGAATAATTGCACTGGGTGTTGTGGCTCCCAGAGATGGATTACAAGCTCAAGGCAGAGCTGGCAAATGCTCCATAGGGGATTTGGGGGAAAGCGGGTGTCTCTGGGTGAGTGTGTGCTTGTTTATGTGTGGTGAAGTGATGGTAGCAGTGTTGGTTTGTGCTGATTAAAGGCTTGACAGCTGTCCACACATTTTGTGTGGCCATGCAACTGAATCTAGGGTCTATGACACCTGTCAGTATGTGCTCACATGTAGCCTAGTTCTGAGCACAACAATTGCAATAGTAAGGCAAAATATGTGGCACCTGTCTAAATCACGCTTATCACAGCTTACATTAGGTTAGAAAAACAGTATCCTTTAAATAGCACTCAAAAAACATTTGGGCAACACAGATGGTCTCCTTCTCCTTACAGCATATTTCATCACACCAAAACATAAAGACCTCATAAAATGCTTTGAAGCAAATTCATTTCCTGTGCTGACTTATTTCAACTGAATTCAAAGAAATGTTTCATATTTAAGTAGAAAAGCAAAGTTTGTCAAGACAAACTTTGGAAGTTGACTCAATAAAGCCCTGTTTGAAAGATTTGAAAGATTTAAAAACCTTCGAGTTTGAACGCTTAGGACTTGCAGACAGAGAGAATGATAATTTGAATAGAACGATAGATAGATAGATAGATAGATAGATAGATAGATAGATAGATAGATAGATAGATAGATAGATAGATAGATAGATAGATAGATAGATAGATAGATAGATAGATAGATAGATAGATAGATAGA
>NW_015505742.1:424088-444353 GCF_001515645.1 Sinocyclocheilus grahami
GTGCATTGACATAAAAAAAGGAAATTTACTTGTGGTACTTAAGTACTTTTAAAAGCAAGTACTTCTGTACTTTTACTTAAGTAAAAATCTGTCTTTACAACTTTTACTTGTAATGGAGTAATATTTGACCAGCAGTATCTGTACTTTCACTCAAGTAATGGAGTTGAGTACTTTGTCCACCTCTGTAGATGATAGATGATAGATAGGTTTTAATGTCTATTTTAATTTCCAGAAATTTGTACTGTATATTTGTATTTTAGTCCATTGCCCTAGATTAAAAAATATTTTTTTAAACTGCAAAACTGCTAAAGGTTGTTTTCTTTAACTGTGTACCAGCATAAACGTCTTTAAAGCTCACAGACATGAACTAAAAGCCCCACAAAATTCTCATTCTGATTTCATGGAGGCTTTAAAGGTCATGAATAAAAGACGTCTAAAACACTTTGTAGTTTGGGTTTGAGAAGGTCTGGCTAGAAAAGATGTCTGGAGAGATCCTACATATGTTATCTATAGCAACAACACAAAACAAGTACAGCCACAGTGTTTATCAGAGTAAAAAAACTGAAATTTTTATTCTGAAATTATTTTTTTATTTTGGGTAACACCACCTGTTCCAGATGTGGCACTGACAGATGTTTGCATGCATTAAACTGTCATAAGAATTATTTCTGCACTCTCTCTCTAGGCTTTTTTTCGTCATTGGTTTGTGAGCTACCCTTCGTGCCATATGTGAGTAATTTCATTGCACATCTGTAATCTTATTTCATAATAGCATATGTCAAGGTACGATGGCTTCATATGACTAGAATCTTAGATCTCCTCACAAACACAAACACATTGAGTATACAGGGATCACGCATTGTATCTCAAAGAGACATACAGAAAAGCCAACATCCCATCGAAAACTTTCCACAGTCAGAATCAATTACACATCATGTCACAAAACACATTACCATTCAGTTCTGATCAAATTTTCTCTGCCTCTCTATGCTTGAGGTTTTAGGGAACTGGATGGATATCACATAATGGATATTCTGAGAGCCATCATGCATTATGTTGGGTGGGGAATGGATGTGACGCCTGAAGTGTGAGCGCAGATGAGTTATTCTTGTGCCACTTCAATTTTGAGGGAAGATGAGCGTTGTTTTGCTTTATGCATGCATTTTCACATTTGCCAAGAAATATGTATTTCTTTTTAGCCTATTTTGAGCTAAAGGGGCAAAATTTATGATGCAACTGCCGTCCAATTTAATTAGTGGTTTGCCAAAATGAATATGCTTGGGGAATTCAGTCAGTGCCCATTTACAGTATATAGATAGGAGCTGTACTTGAATGTCTAAAAAATAGCTGCCTGGGGGTGTTACAAAGATGAAATCTCAAAGACTGCAGTTTTGAACTAGCATGTATATATTAAAATAGAGTACTAAAAACGCTAAAACAAACATAAAAATACTAACATGTAAACTGAATTGAAATCTTAAACTTAAAATGAAAAGTCAAAATATAAAATAAATGTTAAACCTGTCTTACTCTCCATGCAACTTAAAATGTAACGTTTGAAACCAAGTGAAGAACAGCAAAATGAGAACAAGTGAAAATATGAGCTCAGATGAGTTATTCCTGTGCCAGTTCAATTCTGAGGGACAAAAAAGCATCTAATCGTGCTGTATTTGGGCAAAATCTGCGTTCCAATTGCTGTCATATGTAATAAGTTATTTGCTAAAACGAATGGGGGATTTCAGTCTGTCCCTATTTAAATAGAAAGGAGCTGTACTTGCATGTCTGGAAAATGGGTGCCTGAGGGTGTTACAAAGATGAAATCTCAAAGACTACAATTTAAACAGGCCTAAAACGCCCCCTTTATGGAACTTTCCAAGATGCTAAATCAGACGCATTTCCATGCTGAAACTATTATACAGAATATGCCAGTTAATTTATGTCACTCTACTTCCAGCAGCAAACCACAAAGCAGACATTTTTGATTGCACATTTCTGGTATGTTTTCTCAGGTGCACGTATTAAGCTAACATGATAAACTGAGTAAAGCACAGCATCCGGTAATCTGACACAATGTGCATGTCTAAGCGACCGTTCAAACTGCAGAGTTTAATCCTGTTGTGTTTTACACTTTGTCATTCTAAATTTGCGGATCATTCTGTGCTTCCCAAGAAAGACACGCTCTCCAAAAACATCTCTCATCTCTCAGATAAATGGCAGCAGTGATGAAAATAGAAGGGTAATCATTTATATGAGATACCGTTGTGACCAGACTTTGCCACCCACAGTCTGATTGCATGGCAGCTCATCACTCTTCTTGTCTTCTATAGCCATAATCCTCCTGTTCACAGTAATGAAGGGCCAACAAAATGGAGAAACACTTATGCACTTCTGGGTCATTCCTACAGTTTGGTGGATTTTATGTCCCCATGAAACAATTTTGCATAAATTGCATGTCACATAGTTTTCCATGCATAGATGTACCCCATTAACACAAATGAATAGTAACAAAGCGCTTGAAGCACTTCAAAGACAAATTCCCATGTCCCTATTCATGTTTTCTCAACTTCACGTTGAAATAAATGTTACATATATATTTCTAAATTAGCAACTGTATGAATTAGTATATACATCTACTTATACATGTGGACGTAAAATACCATCAGTTGTTATACATATTTTTGTAATGCATGTGTAAACCCATTCAATTAGTCTCTCAAACTCCAGTCCACCCTGTTACATTGGTGCTACTTGCCTTTTAAAATTTTTGGTGTATGACCAAAAATCACATGACTTGGTAGAAGTGACATCATTTCCTTAGAGGGAAAGCAACTTCATGAACAAAGTAGGCTATGTATTAGTCAAAGTATGTATTAGTCTGTGCTATTTTTAATTTTGATATTCCATCTCAATATCAACATTTGGGAAATTTAGTCAGTGAAAACAGTTTTGAGGTAAATTTATCACATTTTGTGTCTCTGGAAAATAGTAATCTGTGACATATATTGAATATCTTTTAAATCCATTTCTGATTTATGAAATACAAATTTTGAAGGCAAAATTATTTTGAAGTAAAAAGCTAAAATTAGACCCTTGTTATTATTTTTAAATGTAATACTTACTATAATTAATGTAAGTAAAATAATAATAATAATAATAATAATAAAAATCCATGTCAGTGTTCATCTTCCCCATAAAAATCTTCCTATATACTGTAACTGTACTGTAAAAATGTCATGTAACAGGGTGGACAAATTTCTTGTGAAATATTTGTTCAGAATTCTGCTTTTCTGATAGACAGACATTTTCTCCCTCAGACAAGACCAGTGGTGGACGAAGTACACAAATCAAATACTTGAGTAAAAGTACAGATCCGTATAATAAAATATTGCTCCAGTAAAAGTAAAAGTACTCAGTTTTCAATTTTACTCAAGTGAAAGTACAAAAGTACTTGATTTTTTTTTATGTACTTAAGTAAAAAGTACAAATATATGTTTATTTTGCAGTTTTATATAGGCTACTTTTATCATTTAATTTTATATTAGCATATTTTTTTTATAATCCTACTGCTCAAAATACCTGGGATTTTCCCAAAATAACCAATAAGGAAATAATGAATATAATAAGGAAAATATAATTCGATTTTCATAATGATTTTTTTCTTCTCAAACCTTTTCTGTGGTGCAAAAACACCCCTGGCCAAATGCCCCCAGAGGGCATCACTTCCCACTTTGATAATTACTGTAGTTACCATGTTCTGAACATCACATCCTTTCTTTTTCCCTCAGATGTAATCTATCTAGGTGGTTGAATAAAAATATTTGGACTTTATTTTAAAAAAACTTACCTCAATTTAGCAACAGCAAGCTCGCTAGCTAGACAGTTAGCATCAGCTAACACTGACTTATTTTCAGCATGGTTATGAATAAACATTTATATTTGTCTACTCGGCTAGTTGATCCAGATACATAGTAACTTTGTGGCTATGTGTGCTGACAAACAATATAAAAACAGACGTCACATAGGGCTAAATGCATAGCATTTTAGTAAAACTGCTAATGTTACATTAGCGGGGAAGATGAACATGCATGAGTTATTTTATTTAATCTGTGTTATTTTAATGTTTTTTGACCTAAAACATAGAGAATCTGATGTTAATGTGTCTGCATTCAAGCATTTCAGTGGGTTTAAACAGATCACCCTTTACAGCAGGTTTAGTTCACAAACAACTGACAGCTTTAACCTAAATATGATTTTATGAAATGTAGTGAAGTAACAAGTACGAGCTTATGCTTTGGAATGTAGTGAAGTAAAAGTAAAAGTTACTCAAAATAAAACTACTCCAGTAAAGTACAGATACTTTAAACATGTACTTAAGTACAGTAACGAAGTAAAACTACTTCGTTACTGTCCACCACTGGACAAGACTAAAACATAATGGAATTTTGCGAACCCGCTCAGTCCAAAATCCACCAAACTGCAGAAATGACCCTTCTGCTTAAGAAGCTGGTGCTTCTATAGTTCTTTCTGAGGTAAAAGTCTCAAGTTATGTCAACTACAAGTTCTAGTCAAGCAAGGTTCTTCCAGCCAGGAACTCATCTCAAAAGCTACACAGTGCCTGGAGTGTCAATTACGACTATATTTTCACCTGAGAAGTGTTAGTGGTGTAGAAATAGTATGGAAAACCATACTAACCCATGTGCATTTCCTAAAAAGGCTGTATAAACAAAAGGGAGCCGTAAGGGAGGTATGCGTTGAGAGACACAGATTAGCGCTGATAGAGAAGGCCTTGATGTGGCGGTGATGAAGGCGAGGCTGAATACCCTGAGCGCAGATCCATTCATCTTGCCCCCACAGCAGACAGGCTGCAGTAATGACTCCCCAGAGAACATGGCTCTGCCTCTGACCTTGGATACACATCTTCTGCCAGAGTGCTACACCACTCCCTCGGGGACTACCTACCTAGCATGTGTGGGCTTGGCGGAAAAGGGAAATCTTCGAAAACAGAAATAAAGTTGTCGTTGTTGTTGTTGCAGTTGTTGTTGTTTGGCTCGTTCAGAGAAACGAGAGCGAAAGACTACTGAACATCGGCCGATGATCAACACATCCAAATATTGTTAATATTAATGATTCGGCAGAGTGAATCATTAAACAGGGTTGGGGCTGAAAGAATAACTATGTCAAGACAAGGCTGTTGTTACTGTACCATTCGATGCTCGTGAGTGAAATGTATACTTGTCAGGTTTTGCAGGCCTTGAGTGGATCCCTTAAAAAACAGATGTGGAAACAGCAGTGCTTGCAAGGCAGAAGAAGTATAGTGCAAAAGTTTAAGGCAAGTTTAGGAACAAGTATTTGGTTGTGAGCTGCTGATTCAGCACTGTCAATGTCGTCTTCCTGCCACTTGTGAATGAAAATCAACACATAAAATAGATGATGTACTACCTTTGTAATGAAACACAAAAACAGTTCACAGTACAAGAAATAAGAGCAATCGCAGAATCCTGTAGCTCAAAACAGTGACACTCAAACACTCAAACAGTGGCGCTAACAGAGCCAAGGGCATAGATTTGATTCCCAGGAAAAGTAAGAACTGATCAAAAATGTAAATGTGTACCTTGAATGCAATGTAAGTTGCTTTGGATCAAAGCATCAGCCGAATGCATAAATTTAAATGTAATAAAAGAATCAAGACCAATCACAATTCAGTACGCAAATGTGATAATGCCTTCTGTAGCAAACAAAGTCAATTATTTTTTTTTTCCCCAAAAAATGTATTCCTAAATTTATTTGGTATTTATATATAATTATATGGTAAACATTTTTTAAAAAATTGTATATATATATATTTAAATAACAGTGATAATTCTAAAAATAAAAAAAAATAAATTTAAGTTAATAAAATAATTTTTTTATTATTAAATATGAAATAAAAATTATTATTATTATTATTATTATTATTATTATTATTATTATTATTATTATTATTATTATTATTATTATTATTATTATTATTATTATTATTATTATTATTATTATTATTATTATTATTATTATTATTATTATTATTATAAAAGGTGGAAACAATTATATTTTAACAATAGCCTAAAAATATATTGTTTACTAGTACACTAACAATAATCCTACATCTTAAATAATAATAACAAAAAACTGGAGAGGTACAACAATATTACTATTACTAATTATTAGTATTATTATTAGTAGTAGTAGCAGTAGTAGTAGTGTTATTATAAAAGGCGGCAGCAATGATATTTTAACAATATCTTAACAATATATTGTATACTAGTATACTAACAAAAATCCTGCATCTTAATGAAAAAACATGGAGGGGCAAACAACATTACCATTACTAATTATTATTATTGTTATCGGGAGTAGTAGTAGTAGTTGAAGTAGTATTAAAAATGGCAGAACATTGATATTAAAAATGGCAGAAAATTGATATTTTACTAACAATGGTCATGGAATATTATTAATATTTTAATTTTTATTATTCTTATTATTATTCTTATCCTCTATCTACCTCTATCTGTGGTAGAGGTATAATATTATTATTATTATAAAATGTGGTAACAATGATATTTTAACAATATTGCATACTAGTATACTTACAATAATCCTGCATCTTATTTAAAAACACAGAGCAGTACAACAATATTACTACTACTACTTATTATTACTGTTGTTATTATTATTATTATTATTATTATTATTATTATTATTATTATTATTATTATTAAATGTGGGATTGGACTGGACTAACATATAAGGAAAAGTACAAGGACTGTTACGGTTTTAAATAAATAGCCTCTAGTTTTTTTTCAATATCTTCTGAAGGTTTGCTAAAACCATGAAAGTGGCAATTGCTGTGTAATTTTGACCTTTATGACCTTTAATCTGATGTTTGTCATCATGTTGGGTTGAGTGACAAACTTGGCCAATTGAAGTCCCATATGCCGTGTGTGGCAGCCACGGTTGAGAGGCTGGCAGAGCAAAACTGGCACCAACACCAGGCCAAGCGACTGAACACACCTGTCAACACAGATTAGGATTAACAGACAGATGCATCTTGGATTCACCCCACCAGGCTGCTGACCAGCCAGTGTGAATGAATGGAGAATGAACCTGGCAGTGTGAGTCAGATGTTGGACCTGTAGAAAAAGTCACTTATTGCAATTTATTTAATTTTTTTAATTAAATAAATTTATTTATTTAAAATTACATTTTAAAATATGTTCAGATAGAAAACTGTTATTTTAAATTGTAATAATAAAAGTGCATTTTCTGTCAAATACATGCAGATCCAATTCAAACCCATGTAGGCAGTATCATGGAGCACAGCCCTTCATCCTATGAAGTCCTATAGACGTCCGAACCTGGCAGTGTGAGTCAGATGTTGGACCTGTAGAAAAAGTCACTTATTGCATCATGATCTCAAAATCTAAAATCGCATGTATTACAAAAAGGCAGCGTTGAGATCTGCTTAAAAAAAACCGATGGCATTAAATTGATCAAAAGTGACAGTAAGGGCATTTTAAATGGTTTCTGAAAGATCATGTGACACATAAGAGTGGAATAATGGCTGCTGAAAATTCAGCTTTTCATCACATGAATAAATTACATTTTAAAATATGTTCAGATAGAAAACTGTTATTTTAAATTGTAATAATAAAAGTGCATTTTCTGTCAAATACATGCAGATCCAATTCAAACCCATGTAGGCAGTATCATGGAGCACAGCCCTTCATCCTATGAAGTCCTATAGACGTCCTAGTATCTATTATATAGGATGTGAACAAAAATGCCCAGATGACTCTGAGAAGGTGAGCCATGTGTTTTGTTGCCAGAACCTGTCAAAAGATGTTCTCGTGTCCTTCTCCCTTCTGGCTCTAGATGCATCCGTGCATTAATGAGCTAAATTAGGAAGCATATCATGCATTGTGTCATCCCATATCACACCATTTTACTTTCCTCTCCTGATTCCATTATTAGGTGAACTAATGGCAGCTTGGCTCTCGGGCCAAAGCCGAGACTAAAACAATGACATTGAAGTCTGATGACGCTAATGCTCAATGTCAAAGAAAACCCACAAGAGGAGCTATCATGCACAAGCTGTAATCTATAAACTCAAGCTGAGTGAAATTTGAAAAGTCACATTGTGAGATATGAAATCACAATTGTGATAAATGAAATAACAAATATAAGCTGTAAAGTTACAATTGTGCAATATAAAGTCAGAATGTCTAATTGTTATTATGAGGTGGAAACAGCTTTCATGGAAATAATTTGCACTGAAAGGCTTGAGGGAAATATATTTTGCATGTGCATGTAAATGTGTCATTTGCTAGGTATGTAAAGACGTTTATGTGTGGGTATACTTAGAGATGGTAATTTAGCCCATTAGCATGAATAGCCTCCTGTTTGTGTTTATTTTTTTATTAGCTCAATGAATATATTATAACACTGAATACATTGTTTTTTATTTATTCTGCATTTCACATCTCTCGTAATTAAACAGCTAATTATCAGCTGGGGAAAAGTGTGTACAGGAAGAGTACATATGCCATCTGTAGTGTCAGAAAGATAATGCAACCAACCATCACATCTTTACCTGATGCAGAAATCCAACCCTGATCCATCCGTTAATGCCTCTGTCACATGACTTGAGTTTAAATTAATAGTTCCCCAAAAAATAAAACATTCTGGCATAATTTACTCGCTCTCAAGTAGTTCCAAACCTGTATGCATTTCTTTTTTCTAAAAGAAGATATTTTCAAGAATGTGGGTAACCAATTGCCTATTGAAGTTTTGTTTTGTTTTGTTTTGTTTTTTTCATACTATTGAAGTCAATGGCTACCATCAACTGTTTGGTTATCAACATCACAATATCTTCTTTTGTGTTGTGAATATTCTAAAGTAACATCACCATTAAGTGTTAAAATGGAATGTTTGCATAACCAAGAAAAATTTTTTTTAAAAGCATATGTTTTGAACGTTCAGAGAACATTCAGAAATAAAGATTTTGCACAGATAACGCTGAAATATGTCCACGGATAGAGGTTGGATAGTACTGTGAGCAACACTGAGACACAAAGAGAACTGCTAATAAACAATATACTGTATAATGTTTCTCCAATTCTGATACATTGAGGAGTCACTTTGGAATTTGGAAGGCAGTGTTGATTCGGTTCCTCTGACTTTCCTAGTCGTAACTCTGACTTGCGGGAGCGTTCCAGTTAAAAGTTTCCAATATCCAAATACAAATGGAACTTACCATTAGTTTACATTACAGCCACGATACCAGATTTGCTACTGTAGTTGTCATACTAATAGCCATTGCTATTAGGAGTCCATTTACACAGCCTCTAAGCTAACAGACAAACCCACAAAAGTCCTATTTTAATTTCATGAGGTCTGTTGAGCCCTTTCTGTCAAAGCTCAGCATTAGAAGAAGAGCTGAGCTCTGAACAGAGAATAAAGTGCAGCCAAAGGCATCTCAGCAGCATAATGAGTCTTTACAACCATACACAATGATAGCTTGTAACGGCAGCAACACAGCAGGACAAGCCTGTGCTGGCCGACATCATCAGCCCATAATTTGCAAAGCATTAACTCAGATTGTATGGTGTTGAACTGATCTCTCCATTTCTGTAATTTGCTGGCACAATCTCGCCAGCTGACAATTATAAACCATTTCACATTATTAAATAAGAGATTTTTTAGCATCATTAAATGCTCCTTGAAATACTGGCAAGTATGTTTACATATTTCCTATTTAAACAGTCAACAGCTTGAAAGGGTTGTCCCTTTGTTTTTATGAAGTCACATCAAGTCACCTTTATTTCTATTGCACTTTATACAATACAGATGGTTTCACAGCAGCTTTAAAGTGGTAAATGAGAAAGTAATGATTCACTGAAGCAAACGGAATTGTTAATCAGTTCTGAAATGAGTTTAATTCATTTATAAAGCAGTGATGCCATCATCCAGCTCACTGCAGTTCTCACCCAATAGTGTCCGTGCAGCCTAATAGTTTTAAATTAGTTAACAAATAGTTGTTAGTTTATACATAATTCTGAGCAATGATTTTCTGCATAATATTACTAATCAGAGGTAGGTGTTGTTAGAGGTGCAGTGCTATTGTTTAATATTATTTATATATTACAGTATTTATAAATATTTTGAATTAGTTTTATTTTTATATTTACAGTAATTTTGTCATTTTTAAATCATTTTAATTATTTTTCTTAAACTTAACTCAACTTAAACTTATTTCAGTGGTTTGCCAAGATCATATTTTTAATTTTAATTTATATTTCATTTAATATTTATATTTTATTTCACTAAACAACAACACTGAGTTGTAACTTATTATTTTTTATTATTTGTATTTGACATACATTTTTATATATTTTTTATAACTTACTAAACTTTAGTTTAACTTACTAACTAAACCTTGTTTAAAGTTTGAAAATAACCCATGAACCTATCATTTCCATGATGAATTGTAATATTTTCTTTCTGAATTGCAAATATTCTTGATTTGTGCATGTATTTGCATTTTGTAATTTTACTTTACAATGTCATAAACACTGTCATATAGCCAAAAGCTAACAGACATGAAAAATCCACAAAACTCTAATTCCATTCATTCATCCATTAAAAAAAATCAGCAATATGCCACAAATGCTGTTTATTGAGCTTAACTCATATAGTCTAAGCATTTCCGTGCAGGACTGCTAGTGTGAGCTTCAAGCCAAAATGAATGCAAAGCCCCTGCTTGGAAGCTTGCCCCACACCATGATTGTGCATGAAGACTTGCACACCAGGGAATCAGCATATTTCAGCATATCATCCCAAAACACAGTGATTTGTTGACCAATGAAGCAAGAGAACGCAGCAAGAAGGTGTAAGCTTCTCATAATCTCACTAAGCCAGAGCTAAGCCAAGACCTCCCTTGATTTTTACCAAGGAATAAACAATTACAAATATTTAGTCACCTGGTGGATGATATAGAATTACCCAACAGTCCTTGAAAAATACTTCTCTGACCAACCTTCCAGCACCAACAATGCCAACCGCAGGAAACCAAGATTTCCCATCTGTACAGTACGCCTGAGTAGATATGTCTTTAGTCATCATACAACAATCAAGTGCTGACACCTTCAGTGGATGGAGTTTGTAATGAGATCTATCTGCTTGTTCTGAAAATTAGGACCGTCTCAGTCTCATAAGATCCAGCTCTTCTGACGGACATATTCCAAATAGCCAAACACTGACCTCAGAACAAATATATCTCCAGAAAGAGCTCAAGAAAGATCAGGCAAAAATGTTTTACCTCCATCAAAGCCCTTCAGTAAAATGTATTTTGAAATGGTTGCTTTAAAATCTGACTGGATAAGGAACTGTAAGTTCAATTTATTAAGCAGCAAACTGCTACAAACCATCCAAAATGAGGACCAGAATATCACTCTTTCGAACCACCAAGAACATTAGTAGCTTTCTGCAATGCTTTTGCAACCACCAAGTGTAAAAATCACAACCCAAGAACAAAGTGACATTTCTGCAAAACGATATTACGTCATTTCTTGTGCATTTTGTGGCACTTTCAAAGTGAAATGCCCAGCATTAAAAGAGTGAGTTTTATTCAAAGCTGATAAGCAAGAATTTGGCAACGTATTACTACACTGTTTTCACATTTATTTATTGGGAAATAAAATCTCTGATGAGTGTGGAATTTGAAACCATACCAGCTACATTAAACCCTACCCTAAGAATAACCATAAAAGCAAATATGAGAGAGAAAAAAATGCATTTGCTGAAGCAACCATGCCATTTTAGTTTGTTAGTCTTTGAGCTCTTTCATCGTAACTCGTCTCACGGGACTCGTACCTGTTCACTTCGTATCAGAATTGCAATGCTGCACCGGGTGAGCTACAGAGCAAGTTTACTATGTTGGAAATGCCATATATATGGAGCTGGTTATGTAATGAAAACATCCAAATGTATTAGTTTGCAAATTATGCACTATGGTAAAAGTGTTCTGAGGTCATAAAATAGTATGTGCAAGGAACCACACAAAATAAGCCTTTGTTATTCAATTATTTGCCCTGTAATTATAATTTGTTTAAAATGGAATAAAGGCTGTTGGTGTTTTAGTACCTCTAGTGTTTACTTCACCTGGAAATTGTATTGAATTGTATATATAAGTTTTTGAAGTTTGCAAACATGTAGGAAGAGATACATTTATCCAGGGAGCCCAAAGTTGAAAAAAATCACTGATGTCAATAAATGTAACTATTTAATGAAGACTGATGAGTCTTCATTAAAAGATACTCAATACAGTTATTTTACAGTGATTTAGTGGGTTTGATTAACGTTTGCACTGTCATCTTACAAAAATAAAATAGCATAAGAAAACATAAAATATGTTTTAGATGAATGTCATTCTTCATTCATTTATTTAAGGTAAAAAAAAAGGTTCAGATGAACCATGTTAGAGAAACAAGAGCAGCTTGGGCAACAGTAGGGAGACTGTGTCAATCCTTTGCCAGCAACAGGCATGCTGGGAGTAAACGTGTCCACCTGCCATTCATTTCTCCCTTCTCTGAGCACGACTGGCACACAGAGTCTCAGCTACACACAGCCTGTGTGGGCTGGCAAAGCCAAGACAGAACCAACCAGATCATTTGCCACACAGCCAAAATACAACTGATGGTGAGGCATTAGTGAGCACAACAGTTATGCAAACCACAGGGATGATATGCAAAAACTCACTAGTAGTGCTCAAATGCCACATATAACGGACATGAACATATAGCGTGTTTGATTATTTACTCAGCTCACTTGGCTGTAAAGCTGACAGTACACAACTACTTGTTGAAAGGACTAGTTTAAAAAATGACACAGTTTTGAAAATCAGTAAGCTACTGTGATGCTGATGTTGCTAAGCTTAGTTAAACTTGCTTATCCCCACTGGAATCAGGATCCTTATATTTTTATTACATCATCACTGCCACCATGACTAAAAAAAAAATGTATTTACTAAATGTGAGTCATAGAACACTTGTATGATTGTTCATTCATTTTTGATTAACATTTTTTGTATAAATAAATAAATACAAACCATCAATAAATCTTAAGCTATTAAAGGGTTAGTTCACCCAAAAATGAAAATTAGCCCATAAATTACTCCCCCTCAAGTCATCCTAGGTGTATATGACTTTCTTCTTTCAGATGAATCCAGTCGGAGTTATATTAAAAATTGTGTTTGATCTTGAAGAAGAATATGGATGGGCGCTTTTTATTTAACTTGTTTTGGACTGAAGCACTGCAACACCAGCTGGGTGCCATGAAACAACTTGAAAGATCAAACACAATTTTTAATATAACTCCGACTGGATTCATCTGAAAGAAGAAAGTCATATACACCTAGGATGACTTGAGGGTAAGTAATGTATGGGCTAATTTTCATTTTTGGGTGAACTAACCCTTTAACTTAATTTTGATGTATATATATTTTTTTCTATTCTGTTTATCTATTGAAAGCACTTTTAATTACCACTGTGAAATTTGCTATATAAAATATAAAAATATTTGTTTTCTTATTTTTGTCCTTCCTCAACTTGAAAATGTAATGTACAAGCATTTGACTCTACTCATCAGTGATGATTATTTTAATGCCTTTGCAATGTAACCATCATAATAAAATATCCAAAATACAATAATATGGTAATATACAGCACACACTGCATTAGGTCAAGCTGGAAATGCACTTCATTATACATCATATTTAAGGGGGGTCACTGCTCCTTCTCTCTATCCACCAAAGGGTCTTTAGCTTGAAAAAGGTGAAGACCCCTATAGTATAATCATTACTAACCCTTAACCTGTAATAAAAAATAAGCACAGAGGAGTATTAATCTGGGCTGGAAACAACCCTATTTCCCACATGGCAGTCAAAGCCATGTTGTCCGAGTTGTGCTCAATTTATGGATCACTATACAGTATGCTTGACTTCATATTTCTGAAACCTTGTCCCACAATGCTAATAACTGTAATGTAGTGATGCTGAATTGTTCAGGAAAACTAACTTTAGCTTTCGGACAAATAAACAATCACGCTCTACCTGTCAAAGCTTAATGTTAAGCCCTGCAGAGGATGCAATACTTAAAACGAGAGGAGACTGGGTTGTTATTGTCTTCTGACAAGCCTCAAAACATGGAGATCTTATGTGTGCCAACTCTGTGGGGCTTGTGCTGTCCAACCATCTGTGGGTGCACTACATGCCCAAATTGTATCCAGCCCTGCCAGACCCTGTTACCCAGCGCCATGCTGTCTTCTCACTATGAATGTGGGCAGAGTCTAGGAAATCCCTGCCCAATGTGTGACTGAATCACTGATGCAACCTGATTAATCACATGTGTGTTAGAAAATAGCACACAGCTAAATTGCTCATCAACAATGCTGTCATTATGGCATGCATTAGGGGTGCTACTTCATTTAAAAAACATAAGCTATCAACATTAGATTTACTCATTGGCAGGTATTTTTTATCCAAAGTGACTTGCGTTGCATTTTAATTATGCATTTACCATGGTCCCTGGAAAGTGAACGTATGACGTTGGTGTCGGTAGTGCCATCAAGCTTCAGCTACAGAAAGTCTACAGACTAGTATCTATTTCTACAAGGTCGGACAGTTAATTATGTGGCCCTTGATCTTAAAAAAATAGTACATTTATTGTATATTAACTTTTTCATTATTGTATCAGTGTAGGATTTGGTGGCAACCGTTGACTTCATTTCTACAATGAGTACAGGATATATCATGCAAGAATATGTAATAGCTTGATTTATTTCAGCAAGGACACATTAAATTGATTGATAATGCCAGTAAAGACATTTATAATGTAAAAAATATATTCCAGATAAATTATGTTCCTTTGAACTGTTAAGCTGCACAACAGTTTCTAACAATGATAATAATAAGAAATATTTACTGAGAGGCAAATCAGCATATTAGAATCAATTCTGAAGGATCATAAATTTACATTTATATAGTTTTAAAATATATTTGTATTTAAAAAATTGATGCTATTTTAAAAAATATAATACAAAAGGAAACTGTTATTTTAAATTGTAATACTATACTACAATACTGCTGTTTTACTGTATTTTACTGTATACTTATAATAAGAAGAAATGTTTCTTGAGCACCAAATCAGTGTGTTAGAATGATTTCTGAAGTATCATTTGTACATTTTTAATATATATGTTTAAACATATATTTAATATATATTTTACAACATATTACAATAGAAAACAGTTACTTTTTACTTGTAACACTTGAAATAATATATTACAATATTACTCTTTTGTTACATTTTTTTTATCAAATAACTGCAGCCGAAAATCTTACTGACCCCAAATTTTTCAGTGGTTTTACATATAATATGTGGTACCAAAAATGCTAAAAAGAATATATTTTCATCTAAATAAAATACACCAATTTCCCCAGTGCATTTTCGGTTTATTGAGTATGGAGCTGATAACGTACCAGAATGCTAATGTGATTTCAAAGTCTATTAATGCAGCCACAATCTTCGCAAAACAACACGTGATGTACTTGGATGCCTGCTAAATATAGCAAGAAAATGTCTGCTTGAATATAAAAAAAAAAATGTTAAGCTAAGTTTCGAATCACCAAAAGTCTGACAAAAATAGCTTCTGTAGCAAAAATAAAAAAAGTTTAAAAAATAAACACAAACACACACACACACACACACACACACACATTTAAAGTCGACCGCCACAATCTTTGCAAAACAACACGTGATGTACTTGGATGCCTGCTAAATATAGCAAGAAAATGTCTGCTTGAATATAAAAAAAAAAAATGTTAAGCTAAGTTTCGAATCACCAAAAGTCTGACAAAAATAGCTTCTGTAGCAAAAATAAAAAAAGTTTAAAAAATAAACACACACACACACACACACACACACACACACACATTTCAAGTCGATCCAGTTAACACTGTTGTTTCGCATGAAGGCTATTCTGAGTCAGTTGTGAAGTTTCATTTCCGTTGTTGCCCATACAGGCAGTAAACAGTTCAGCAGCTCACTAGAATTTGGAGCAGAGCCCTAGTCTTCGGGGATCAATAAGGAGTTAAATGCTTGAGAAGTTAAATGATTCAAAGTACCTGAGAACAATTTCGATCCAGTTAACACTGTTGTTTTGCATGAAGGCTATTCTGAGTCAGTTGTGAAGTTTCATTTCCGTTGTTGCCCATACAGGCAGTAAACAGTTCAGCAGCTCACTAGAATTTGGAGCAGAGCCCTAGTCTTCGGGGATCAATAAGGAGTTAAATGCTTGAGAAGTTAAATGATTCAAAGTACCTGAGAACAATTAGGGTTTTAAAGAGGGGCCTCAAGAACGACCACACATCATTCTGTCTCTCAGAGTAGCAATAGCTTTGTGCTAATTAGGGAGTGTGTGTGCTGGTGGTTTCTCTCAGAGGAACCCGCTAATGAAGGAAGTGACACGTGCATGAGCTCTTACTGTGTCTCACTAGAAGCTGTCAATCATTGCCATCTCTTCTGGTCAAGAGACGCATGGCTGCTCTGAGATTTAGCTCTGGTCCTTAAGGGTGTTTTAAAATGTTACTGTCAGTCAAATTATGGCTTCTTGACCATTGCACATTATTAGTCTCTGTCTCTCATGATACGCTCCTACAGAACTTCTTTCCTTTGTTGGTATATGCTCCATTAGGTGGCCATTTTTGGTAACTAATTTATTTTTGCTTCGTTGAGCAGCATTCAAATCTCCAGAAATAAATATTTTTATTTAGTAATAGTTTTTATTAATATTTGTAATTAGTTTTTAATAATTAGAATTATTATATATTTGAATTTTAGTCAACATTTTTATTAATTTAGTTTTGCTTATTTAAAATGTTATTAGTATTATATATATATATACAGGGGTTAAATTGGGATTTGTTATGGGGGGGCTCTATGGTATCGAGCTTACCATTCCATAGATACCATAGATCCCCCCATAACAAATCCCAATTTAACCCCTGTATATATATATATATATATATATATATAATGTATATATATATATATACTGTATACATATATATATATATTTTTTATTTTATTTTATTTATTTTTTTTAGTTGTTTTAGTACATCAAGTTAAACTAAATCAAATTGTTGCTGAAATAAAATAAGTATTTTTATATATGGTATATATTATTTATTTCATAATATTAATATAATATTTTTATATATTGTTTTTCAAGTAACAAAATGTTTTTATAGTTATCTTTTAGTTTCCTACAATAACCCTGACATTAACAGGCTGTCGCCTGGTATTTGTACATTATAGAAGCATTATTCTGCCTGAAAATAGAATAAAATAAAATAAAATAAAAACAGGTAATTGTGAGAAACATTTTGAAATTTAGTCTCAAATTTGACATATTAAGTGACACTGTAAAATACAAAGTTGCACTGTAAAATATAAAGAAGAAATGAATTGACAATTATTATAAACAAGGTCACAATTCTGATATGTATTTAGTACAAAGTCTTAGTAGTAGTATGTCTTTATCTTCAGTCAGAAACAGCCTTCATACACAGCTTATGACAAACATAAACTTTCAATTATCTGTTAAGCAAATTAAATGCATCAAAATTCCTATACTGTATGATGAAGATACTTAATAAAACTTAAATAAATCATACATCTGCAAATGCTAATTTTGAATTATTACAATTTATCATCCACCATTCATTTGCAAGGTTACTACTTTGTTAACAGTCAAAAATAATTGTCAAATAAAAGTCATTGACATTTTGTTTCTTTATACATAATCTTTCAAATGCTGAGGAATACAAAAGATTTATAATTGCAAGTTGCAAATATCAACATGCATATCACAACACTCAACTTTAGATGAAATGCAGAAATGAGTCCAATTTTACCTGACCAATTAGAGAAAACAGCCCACTAAGCCCCGCCCACTTTACAAATCCACTTAATTTTAATCATCATTCACCACACATACACGCACACACCAAAGGAGAGCAATAAAAAGAGAGCTTACGCTGCTTACGGAGCTGCCATGCAGTACAAATGATGCAGAATAAACCCTTTTCTTCCCCTCAGCAGCACACAAGCCCGGTGACATGAGACGGATGAGCCCAAACTGTGAGTAAACTCTACAGTGTGAAATCCATAAAGCGCTTAGAGGACATGCTTTATAACGGAGAAGTACGGAGGTGAGACCTCTATGTTTATCTCAGAGTTTCTGCAACAGCAGTTATTAATGATACATGCATCTGTTATGTGCGAGGACAGAGGCCTTTCACAGCGGCAACTCTTTCACAACCTACAGTAGACTGACATATTGAAGCGGGTGTAAGTAAAATCTGTGAGGGCACGCTCTGACGACATGGTGCCAAAAGCAGTAGGGAAATAACAGCACAGGCGTACACAAGGTTGAGCTGTGAATGAATGAGTTTGCAGCTGAAATTGTGTTAATTAGTCACTAACTCAATGGGGAGTAATGACATGGAAAAACAAACACAATCTCAGTGCAGCCGGCCTCTTCATCAAAAAATGTGATGAAGTGCACAGCACTGTAAATTGTGGGTACATATTTTATCTATCATTTAAGCTAAAATCAAAGGTCAAAATAAATCAAACAAATAAATTAATTAATTAAGGAACAGGAAATATTATAGGAAACATGAAATCATAAAATATGAATAATTAGAAATAAATGTGATGAATAAATATAATAAATATTAATAAATATAGAATTTATCTGCAAAGAATGTCAGGTATAGTTCCCACACACTCAAAGTAATATATTTCAATACAAGTAAAAAGATTTTTTTTTTAAATGTAAAAAAACGATAAAAGATTTGTCCTGATTATAAAGCTGTAATATATTAACTATACTACATGTACAATATTAAGTATTTACATTAACAGTATTCAAAATTATAATAATCAAGGTTGCCAGTTTAATCTGTTTAATTACATTGATTAATTATGAAACAAAATAGATAGATAGATAGATAGATAGATAGATAGATAGATAGATAGATAACTTGAAACAAACTCATTTTATTAAAATTGGTGCTCAATTATTTTTGTAGTACTTTTTTCTTTGGTTATTAGTTTTAACCTATCATTACATTAATTTATTTATTTTTAATATTTGCAGGCTTGGTCCTCCATTATTTTATATGTTGATAAAAATTAATGTTAATTTGAAGAAATATATTGTATATATTCTTTGGTCACTAAAAGTTCAAAACCATAAATTCAGTGTATTAGACTGCATCAAACAACACAGGACCTTGTTTTTTTAGCCTGGTCTGACAAGAGTTTGATTTGCATATGAATATCTTAGTTGAATCCACAGAGACGTTTCTCTAGTGCTGTTAGATGAAGTCACATTATTATAGACTGCTGACTAAAGGAAGACTGAGTCTCCAGAGCATTAGTTTTTAAGACATCAGCAGTTGGGCTGAAGACGAGGTGGCCCTGATACACTTGTGCCTGTGGGTTACAAAAAGAGCACAGTTCTTTTTTTTCATTATCTGACTGGCCTCCCCACAGGCACAAACACATGGGGAAATAAATATATAAACACCCACTCCAATCATATCCAACTCAGTAACACTGGCACTGCGTAACATAAAATACCTTCCAGTACTTAAACACTAAAAGCTTCTTTCTGAAGGTTTCTTGAGATTTGCAGCAGATTGTGTTTAATTGTTCATGGTGTAATGTTACAGATCCATTGGTAGCTAAAACTGTAAAACTAAAATTATTTGAGAGGAAAGCCTTATGAGATTACTAACTTTGTTCACCTAATTTCTAAAATCGAATGATTAAACAAAATATATAATTTTAACTACTCAATGAAGGGTCATTTGAACATGTTTTTTAAAATCAGGAATAAACAGAGGTTTAAAATATTTCAAAATTTTTCACAGAATCAACAAAGCAAGATGCTGCCTTTATGATCTCCAAGATTAATCGGGTTTCTTCAAACAAACCTCAAGAAAAAACAAAATCACCAGCTATAAATGTCATGCCACTAATTTCTCCACAGCCTCTGAAATGCCATGACAACACTGAAGCATGAAGCATTTACTATAAACAAATTAAATATTTGGTGTTGTATGTGTATATATATATATATATATATATATATATATATATA
>NW_015505742.1:444594-445399 GCF_001515645.1 Sinocyclocheilus grahami
AAAAACTATTTATTTATATATAATTACTAGTGGATGCGCTATACTTTTATTATTTAGAAAGTGACCAATATTTTATATGTAGATTGATTTCTCCTCTCTAAACTGTTTCTCAAGCATGCTCTCTCATCACCGCTGCTGCTGCGTGAATATGACGCACCACGGAGACCCGAGAAAAAACTGGGATTAAAATCCAAAACCTGACTTGAAATAACCTAACAAATCAATCGGGGCTAAAGCGGTTCCATTAATGACTAATTAAATTCACACAATCTCACTAATTTGTGCACGCTTATTCTTAAAGGTCCCCTGAAATGCTTAGAAACACGCAACGTTACTCTATGTGTTGACGTCATTTTAACTGAAACAGGAAGACAGGGCGGGACATATCAAGCAGCCCCGCCCCTTTTTAAAATAGCCAATAGCGTTCGTTTATATCACAGCTTGGGCTAGAGCCGTTCAGAGCCGTTCAGAGCCGTTGAGCTCCGTAAACTCGCATTTGACAGGGTATGCCAGCCACAATCTCATCCATATTGCTATAAAATTATAGCATTCTGTGTATAATTCAAATAGCTCCGAAACATTTTGTGGTCTGCGCCGACTCGCGCATGTGATCCGCTCTGTGCTATCGTGTCTCTGGACCGGAGCAGAGTGTGTGTGCGGTGCGGTGGTTAGCGTCACACAGCGTGAAACCAGACTTATTTTTTTCCTCAATGGAAAGCATATTTACACTGTTTGAATCGTTCCCTGTCCCCTATATAGTGCACTACGTGCCATTCACTGTACAGAAAATACTAATTCTGTGGAC
>NW_015505742.1:445816-457580 GCF_001515645.1 Sinocyclocheilus grahami
GGGCGCTTCGGATTCTAGAGAGCATTTGATTGGACAGAAAGTTTGATGAGACGCTGAAGTACGATGTGACGTCAAAAAAAACGTTGAGCCGTTTTGGTGAAAGTGACGAACTGCAAGCTTTGAATGCTTATATCTTCTAAATGCAAATTTTTTAGCCTGTTTCGGAGTACACTGCCTCATAGATAGCCTTAAGACAAATATTTTTATACTAACACCCAAAAAACTTACATTTTGATTTCATGGGGACTTTAAGCAGACCTTAATGTCGATCATGGATCAAATTGATCCACAATGACAAACAGCGAATACATCTGTGCTGTTTAATGCATTTGAGACGTTGTGTTTTCCTCAGTGCATAACTGACATGACACAGGTATATTTTTCATCTGTAAATGTTAGAAAGTCATGCAAACATATCCATTTTGCTGTCAGGAGAGGGCGAGGCACGCGAGAGCAACGAGCGCTGCTGCGCGCATGCATGCTAAACAGACAGAGCGCAATCAAATAGGAGCGCAATAATTCTGAGTAAAATATAAATTTCTTAGATATGTATATATAACATTTCTTAGATATGTATATATATATATATATATAGGGGATAGCAGGGGATCATTTTCAAAGCTGATAAGCAAGCTCTTCTTGCTGAATGAATGACTAGGGTTTGTGGTGAAACAAACTTGTGGTAGACAGGAGGCAGAAAGAGGATTACAGATTGAAAATGTATTACTTCAAAGCTAATTATGAAAATATAAGACTATATAATAGCAATTAGAAACTCTTCTATATGGTGGTAACCTATAGCTCTCCTTCCTGCTCTGAACTGCTCAAGACATTGATATAGGGGATAGCAGGGGATATTTTTCAAAGCTGATAAGCAAGCTCTTCTTGCTGAATGAATGACTAGGGTTTGTGGTGAAACAAACTTGTGGTAGACAGGAGGCAGAAAGAGGATTACAGATTGAAAATGTATTACTTCAAAGCTAATTATGAAAATATAAGACTATATAATAGCAATTAGAAACTCTTCTATATGGTGGTAACCTATAGCTCTCCTTCCTGCTCTGAACTGCTCAAGACATTGAGGGAATGTGGCAAACCGAAGGCGAAATTAAAGAGAACTGTTGGAGTAAGATGACCCAGGTCAATACAGGTCAAAACATAACCTTGTACAATAACACAAAACAATGAAAGCTAAAAAAAAAAAAAATTTTGCTGAAACTAAGTGCTTCATTTATAAACAGCACAGTCAAGTTTAACGCTAAATGTCATTTGTTTCTTTGAAACGTGAAACATATATGTTAAAGATGTTTTATGTTTTTCCTTAAAAAAGGCTTAATAATTATACACATCTGAATACAAACCATTTTTCACTTCTAGCCTTCTTTAACAGTTATATATCACTTATACATGATTATATAAAAAAAAGTACTTAAGATTAATGTGGTTTATAATTGGTGAAATGTGCTTGGGACAAAAAAAATAATAATTTGAATATTTATATTTTCAAACCAAAACATCAGTGTGCTCTTCATCAGTGCTCAATAACATAAAGCTCCTCATCTTCACATATCTGTTTGAAATACCTGCGGTGATATTTCATGTAAATGTCAACAGGACATCAAGTGAGCTTCCTTCAGCCCCTGAGGGGGAGAGATGCATTAGGCTTCATAATTGCCGACTTTTTCCTCTTGTGATGTGGATTTAGGCTGGTGCTGTTGAATGCATGTGTATTAAATAGCTCACATTCTCCTCATTGTCTTGACTTTTAGACTGGCATACCAGGATGCAATGGCTGTGGAAATCAGATCTCAACTACAGCCAGACACAATGGCTCTGATCCAAAACCTAGTGAGCTGCCTACATAGACAGCGAGATATCACAGGCACACTCCTGACTGTTCAAAACAACAAGATCCCTTGTTTTGGCCAAATTCCAAGTCAGAATCAAATCCTTGGTGGTTAAGACAATTCCAGCATGCATTTCGACAAGCTCTGTAAAAAACATACTGTCAAGTATCAGTAGAAAATCATTCCATCTCATTAAATTACTAGTATTTGTGTAGAGCATTTGTTTCTGGGTGTAAAATCTTAAAATTTTGCACAGGCTTGATTTGGCGATAGGAGTTCAGTCAGAAGTTTAACTCATGATGCATCTGAATTCTGCAGTAACCACTGTCTCTGATGTCAGCAAATAAGCTTTTAATTTAAAGCAACCTCTTCCATTAACATTGTCACCCAATAAGAACTCCTCCATTTCCATGCAGTTCAGATGATTTCATAATTAGTCTATTAATCCAGTGAGAGAGAGAGATGAGGTTACAGTGTTTCAGTCTGTAATTAATTCAGATCGGACTCTGGGGAAACAGAGGTCAGTTTTAAACACCTCTCCAGTGGAGAAGCCAGACGCGTTTGAGATGAATAGTTCTCCCGCGGTCAGTCACAGCATAAATATTGTGACTAAGGGCAGCAATCTGACCACTCTGATAGCTGGTGCTTAACCTAGACAACCTAAATGATGGGAAAGTGGATGAACTTTGATTTGACTGAAATAAAATTGCTGGTCACATAAGCAGTCTCATTTAGGCTTAAGAAACACAACTATGCCACAGATATCACTGTTTTATTTTTAATTTGTACTTTTAATCTATAATTTTTCTATCTATCTATCTATCTATCTATCTATATATATATATATCTCTCTATCTATATATATATATATATATATATATCCATCTATCTATCCTTATTCATGTTTGATAAGAAAGAAAGAAAGAAAGAAAGAAAGAAAGAAAGAAAGAAAGAAAGAAAGAAAGAAAGAAAGAAAGAAAGAAAGAAAGAAATGAATGAATTAATGAATATGAAATTCTCCAAGGAACTCATATAGTAAAAATAAGAACGCCTTTAATTAACTGGTCTAAGTCAATAAAACAACTAAAAGTGTAGATCTATGCGTTTCGGCAATCAATCAATCAATCAATCAATGTGTCAAACCTGCCTTCTGAATACGTGATGACACCAACCAACCAACCGAATGAACAAATAAATAAATAAATGCCAAACATGCCTTCTGAGTACCTGATGAAACTAAATAAATAAGCATTCAAACCTGCCTTCTGAATACCTGATGAAACTTGGCTTGTCTTTTATTTGAAATATACCTGATGAAAACTCCGTTATCCTCATGCTTGTTTTCTTACATATAGTATGAAATGTTTTACAAGCCAATCTCTTTGGAACCTAATTAAAGTCTTTTCCATTGATTTGCAACCAAATCCCTACATAGCTGCTAGCACAGGTGTATTTAGCTTAATACTTAGCCAAGGGCTGAGTTTACCTCTGTTTAAATTTCCAACTGAAATCTAAACATATGATCATTAAAAACATCCCAATGGACCAAACTTGGAGCAGCTCTCAAAAATCCTATCATTTGGTTTGGGAGTTTCTTGGATAATGCAAGACTTGACTTACTTTTTTTCCCTGATGGTTGTTTGCAACATCTCACAAACACAGACGCACACAGATAAACAAATGACACACAAGGGCAACATGACTTGCAGACCAAGACTAATTAACTCCCTTTCCCAAACAAATTACTGCTTAGGAATTGCTACATCTGGGATCTGGCTCGAAAGCATAAAGGGGACAACCACAGCAAAGAGTGATGCGACAGACTGCCAGGGAATTATGGATGCAAATGGGACTGATGCACAGCTGCCAAGACGCACCTACCGAAATAGATGTGGCGTTCATGAGCCAAACCAACTGCGCTCAAGCCAAGAGCCAGCCCGCATTCACAGAAAGCACCTTTAGCCAATGATCAGAGATCATGCTCATTTTCTGGCATGTAATGTTTGGCATTGTAGCTTACCAATAAGAATGTAAGTGGAAAGTATTACATTCATGCTAAAGTCAACACGAAAGATCATTTGCGACCCAATTCTGTATTGTATTTCAGATCGTGTACACATTGACATAGGTGGTTGACCAGGTGGTTGGAGAAAAGTTGTTGAAAAAATAAACAGAATTTGTTATGTCAGACAAAAAGGATTTTTTTTTTAAATCAAATTTTACATACTAAAAGTTGACATACTAAAATTACTAAAACTGAAAAAAGCTATATAGAAATTTTTTTAAAACTAACAAAAATGACAAAAGAACAAACTACAATTTAGAGTAAATGTTTGATTAGATTCAATTAAACTGTAAAAAAAAAACATTTATTTGAAATAACCAATTAACTGTCCATCAGTGTGTTTTTTATTTATTTATTATTTTTGGTAACTGAAATATCTTGAAAATATTTTTTTTTCATCTTAAACTTGGCAATTGGAAATAAGTTTAAGTTGTAGTAATACAATTACTAAAACTAAAATTGAAATAAAAAAGATAAAGCTACGTATATAGAAATATTAAAAGCTAATAAAATAACAATTATTATGATTTATTTATTTATTTAGATAAAAATATACTATAAAAAACATTTATTTGGAATAACCAATTAACTGTCCGCCAGTGTTATTATTTTTAACTAAAACTAACTATTAAAAATAATTTTTGGTAATTGAATTAAAGATGTAATAACTTAAAAAAATAAATAAATCTTAAACTTGTCAACTAACTGAAATAAATAAGTTTGTTGAAGTACTACAATTACTAAAAATAATATTAGAAATAATACTCAAATAAAACGGTTGAATAAATCAAACTGATAAATCAAATAAATCCTAAAATCCAATATGCTAAAATACATTCAAAATCTTAAATGTTGCAATAATTGTCTGCAGATTTTCATTCTAATATTCATAATGGAACCTTTTAGAAGCACATTTTAGATTCACACTGAGATTTAAAAAAAAATTAAGTAAAATTTAAGAAAACTCATACATTGAAACTGCAACTCGATGAAACTGCACGTTTGCTAGCACGTTAACCAAAGGCCTGCCATCAAAAAGAAAGTGACTTGAGTAGATTAGGCCCCGATCCACGACCTTCAGCCATTTTCAGCTCAGTGTGCGTGTGCATTAAGAGCGAGGATATGAGAGGGAAACCAGAGAGTGTCGTCTCACCGAGAAGCCAGAAGCATTTGCATCTTAAAACACAATAGTGACGGTGCATGGATAATGGCGCTGAGCAGATGGAGATGAGCTTGTGTACTTTGAGAGATTAGGTTTTTTCAAAAACAGTGAAAATGTCAGCTCGTAATGAATAAACAGAGACACTGTGGCGAAACCATACGGAACAACACAGATCTAGACTTTGATCTTGGCTGCGATACTTTGTTAGCGCTTCTACACAATGGTCACGCACAAAATAACAACCTGTACGAAGATGAAAACGGTTCAAATGCCCCTCCAGAGAAGCGCATAACAGGCTGTCTGTGGAGAATAATGCTAGATTTATAGGATTAGCGCTGTGTGGTGCAAAATCGACGGCATTTTGACTAAGCTAACGCCTCGGTTTAACCTTGCTAGCCCTAGGAACACCCTTGAGACCTCATCATCCAGTTCAGCTCCACCAGTGAGGACGCGTTTCTGTCCTCCCAACCGCTCCCTTAGGGGCATCAGCCGGAATCCGACAGCCTCTTCCCTCCTCCCAGCGGAGCGCGGACTAGCACGATTACTAAGAAGAGTAGGAGAAATGCCCTCCAAGCGTAATTACTGTGGATCTCAGTGGCGAGCCTTATCGCTGAATTAGTCGTAATTGTGAGAACTGTGATAAGCCAGAACTGTGGGGAAGACGAATAAAGGATATGTGAGCCGAGTTCTGCGTGTGCATAGCTAAGGGCCATTATTATCATAATGGACATGTTCAGTTGAGAACGAAGCGCAAGCTGGGTGTTTTAAGAGTTCACTGCTGCATATCTGTATTATGGGGTGATGCCATTCAGATGGAAAATGGTAGAAGAGCACTCGATACGGTCTTGTTTTTTTCTAAGAGTCATAAAGGAAGCAGTAGGGAGTGCTCGTTACTCTATGAAATGAGTGCACTCTAAAAACACCTTAACAAAATAAAGAAACTTTCTATCATTTAAAATATTCCCTCGGGGGAAAAACAATTCTTATTAAATTGCACTAAGCTTGTTATCACGGCTGTCATTACCATTCAAGAGTCAACAAAAAGCCTATGATTTTTGCGTAAAAAAAATAGAGGAACAGAAAAAAGTCAAGCACATTGTAATACATGGCTTGAGAAACTTTTATTATATTTTTCTTAACTTTTATTCAACACAATTTCATCAGGATTTTTTTTATTTAATTTAATTTAGATTAATTTAATTTAATTTAACTTTTTTTTTTGTTATTATTATTATTATTATTATTATTATTAATAATCCCTGACTGTATCTTTGATGTAATTACTTTCAGTAAACACTGATTCTCAAGCTACTTTGAAAGTTTGTTTCCACCACGAAACATAAAAATGGTAATTGTAACATTTTATCTCACAATTCTTTTTTTCCTCAAAATTCTGAGAAGAAATGTGTGAATTATGATATATAAAGTCTTATTTGCAAAATATAAACTCAGATTAAGTCGCAATTACCTTTTCTATTTTTGATTTCACGCAGGGTCTGAATTGTGTCTGTCTGAAAAAAATCTGAATTGTGAGATGTAAACTCAGAATTATGAGAAGAACAGTCAGAATTGTGAGATTAAAAACTTGGAATTATCAGGAGTTTATATCATGCTGTTTTGAAATTTTTTTCCTTCAGAATTGCGAGAAAACAGAATTACATTTATTTATTGCCTTAACAACCTAGTTGTTCAAAATTTTGCTTGATGAGCTAATCAAAAGAGAAATATTGTTTGTAAATTTGTTTGTTTATTTCATTATGTAAAGTGACAGTTCACTATTATGTTAAGGTAAATAAGTAGTAAAACAGTGGGGAATCAAAATCACAACAGATAAATTATATAAATTTCACTTCATAAAAAATGAGATTTAATCATAGTTTATATGCAACCATATTTACATTTTATTATAGGACATATTTTAATATTTATTTTAAATTAAACCTCTATGACTATAACTAGATGCATAACTATTATGGGAATATTTTTTAACAAAATAAGTTTATAATCATAAGAAAAAATTATATATTTAAAGGGGTGCCCATAATATGCCCATTTTCCACAAGCTGATATGATTCTTTAGGGTCTTAATGAAAAGTCTGTAACATAGTTTGGTTAAAATGTCTCAATGGTAGTGTAAAAAACACCTATTTTACCCTGTCAAAAACAGCTCTTTTCAGAGCAAGCAGTTTTGTAGCATTTTCCTTTAAATGTTAATGAGCTCTGCTGCCCCCGCCCCAATCTTCCGAGCTGCTCTCTGAGGGACTGTTTACTTTAGCCGCATTCATCGTGAAACTTGCTAATTAGCACATTATTAGGAAAGGCTAATTGCAAAGGTTCATTAAAAAACCTTATACTCACTTCTTCTGTGGGTGAAGCTGGATCACGAATGATTCACGTGAATATAGATGCATTTATGTAGATCGGAGATGCACTCTCTTCAAAAACAAACGTAATCCACTGCGTCTTCAGCGGCTCAGATGTCGGGAGTAAATGACTACTGCTATGTTCATTATTACATCCAAAACAGAATCTCTTAGGAGTCATTCTTGTCTACATCTGCTCCGGCGTAAAACAATGGCGGACTGATGACAGTCACTCAGGGCGGGTCTAAGGTAAGACGCCAGTCCAGTCTGTGCTGAAACACCACTGTCAATCAAACTATCGTGGGAGGGGCCTGTTTTTTTGACGTCACACAGACAGGCATCTGAGATCGGCTCAATTTGAGAAAGGGGTAAAGATTTGAGCAGATTAAAAAAAAAAGCGTGTGGATTTTTATCATTTTAGGGTGGTTGTGTACACACACTGCCAACACACATTTCAGTTCAAACTACTTGAAAATGTGCATGTAGCATCCTATGACCCCTTTAATATAAATGTGTATGTAAAAAGAAAACAATTGTTTAGTGCACTCCATCAAATGTTGTTGACAACAATGCTGCTTCCTGGAATTACTGTATTGAAAGGAACTTGCAGTCTACTGTAAGGCGCCTTAGTGTACTCAGTAGTATATACACGGCACTGAAAGTGTGGGAGTTTTGAGCGAGCGTGCTGGGGAAAGTGCCCTTGGGATGTGTGTGTATGTGTGTGTCCTCGGGCCCTCACAATGGGCTTTGGTCTGCAGGGGCTCGGCAGGTGAACTGATGAAAATGTTTGATGTCAGCTCTGAGCCGCTGTGATTAACACAGTCAGGGTTTCCGTATCTGAAAAGTGCAGCGATTATACTTCAAACACAAATATATATATATATATATATATTCGATTTGAGAATATCGGAATCCATGTGCTTTTTACCTAATACATGTTTATGGGTCTTTTCCAAACTGTGCCACATGAAACATGCCACATAAAAATGGGAATTGGGTCACTTGAACCTTGTAATGTAAATGCAGCATATAATATTCCGGTCTCTAGATATGGCATGGATAAGTTACGCACCAAAATATTGGGTTAGAGGTTTAAATCACTAACTCTGAGTTACTGCTAATCTTATTGAGTAATGACATACAGTAGTTCAGTGGTTTTCAACTCCAGTCCTCGGGACCCACTGCTCTGCACATTTTGTATTTCTCCCTTATTTAACACACCTGATTCAGATTATCAGCTCAGTATGACAGAGATCCATGAACTGAAGAGTGTGTGTCAGATTCAGAAACATACAAAATGTGCAGAGCAGTGGGTCTCAAGGACTGGAGTTGAGAACCACTGAAGTAGTTAACAAATGTAAATACGACACCGATTAAAAGGCAAGGCTCTACACAAAAAAGGCCTTCCTGTGATGCTAGAAGGCCATTAAAGGGATAGTTCACCCAAAAATGAAAATTTGATGTTTATACACAGTCAGGGTTTCCGTATCTGAAAAGTGCAGCGATTATACTTCAAACACAAACCCACGCAGAAATCTATGAGAAAATACAGGTGTTCGTGGATCTATAAACCATGTTTGCACACACTGCTGTTACACAACAACACTCCCAGATCTATTGCTGCTTACCTAGATTAATGATGGTTATTAACTCAGTATTCCCTGTTAAACGGACATTAAATGTGACACTCATATCACATTTCAAGATTTTACTCCTCTAAACAAGGATATAAAACAGTGGTTTGCAGATCGTTTTCCAACGAAATTGGTAAAGGATCTCACAGAACGGTTCACATTTAAACTGACAACATGCACACATAACCAACACAAGCAGACTTGAAATTTGACAAACTTTGTTTAGTCTTACTTATGGTTTTGAGAGCATATTCTTCAGCAACTTAACGTTCATGTAGAATTTTTTTTTTAAATGCATGTGACACATATGTAGCCATTCATGCTTGAAATACCCTTTTTTGGAAACAAAACAAACATTATAATAACTTTTTCATGTCTACTGAAAAACCTGACATAATGTCTTAAAGTCTTTAACCACAATTCACTGTAAATATTGATGCATGCAGTGAATATTGAGTAACTGATCAGCATATTATGCAATTAATGAAACTGAAATTCAACCGACAATCCTATTAAATATATAATGAACAAAATTCATCCTGATTCAAAACCAATGCAGGTTAATAGGCTGGTGTAAACCAGGCCAACAAAAATATGTTCTGAGAATGTTTTGCAAACATTCCCAATAAGTTATGAAAATTTTATTTTTGAATGTTTTCAGAAAATATTTTTGTGCTAACATTTTGAGAACTCTATTAAAGACCAGATAACTTAGAACAAACATTCTATTAATGTTACTGGAAGAATGATTGCTCATAACATTGAGAAAACCCTGTCAGAACAATAACCAAACCACAAATTTCACACCACACAACCATTTTTATTTTTATTTTTTGATGGAAACGTGTGGAATGGGGCCAGATTGCTCCTCGGCTCTGATACCATGATGGTGGGAAAAGTGTGTGAGATCTGTTTTACCCATGCATTGAATCTAAAATGCTTAAGATGGAATACAGATGGTAGATGTGGTAAACCACGTGAAAATTGGGCATATGCAGAGACTCATTTACAGTTGGCTTGCTCTCCATTTGCTTGAATTTTGAGCAGTTAGCATAGACAGAAACTAGCGGCATGCATCTTATGTCATCCGGGATAATTGTTATATGGGAAAAGAAAATTAACGAGCCATGGAGACTCATTAGCCATTAACTAGGTAATTATATAGAGTGTGCCATAGATTTCCTTTCAAGACTTAAATGCTTTAATTAAAATAAAGCTTCTGAGATCTCAATGGGTTGTATATTGAGTTCAGCTTTATACTGGTCTCTTACATATTTACCTCCCAAAGCTAAAGATCCTAAAATGCACACACACACACACACACACACACACACACACTTGATACATGCATTACCAGAGTTATTCTATCACAAACAGAAAAGACAAGAAAACAATATTCTGTCCATTTGCCAGTAAAACTTATTAAATGTCATCAGAGCTTTCCGCATATTCTTTATTCCTTCTGTCCGTCCTTCTTTTGTCTCTTTTAATTCCTAGTCCAGTTGGCATGATTCTCCACATGACTCCCAAATTTCTGAATTATTAATTCAACCCTCATAAATAATTTGCAGAGCTGAAATCTTTATGTATTAAGAAAAATGAAATTGAATAATTTATTCAAGGCTGAACACAAGCTATTTCAGGAATGGCCTTTACTGGAAGTTAGCTAAGACATATAGGACTAAGTTAAACTGTCTGGAGAGGTTTATCATTTAGTTTCAAGCTTTCAAAGTCTACCTATGTGTTCATGCAAGCTTTGTTTGGTATTCACCAATGAGAACTGCTAATGAAGCTTTCATCAAACAGCCTTGGTTTTCCTCTGATCTTCCTCTTACAGAAACCAGTTTCGCCATTCCTGATGGGCATTCTGGGAACATCATGTGCAAGTAAGGAATATGCAAATATCTAGACATGATAATCAATCAAAAAAGGAATATGAAAGCACACATGATGACCTCTTTAGGAATAAAATGACAAGTTTGTCTTTAGTAAATGTTTTAGAGCTCTCTAAAATAACTAAAAGAATATCTAAACATCTTTCATGCAAGATAAATTGCCTTCAGAAGCAAATTCTGTACGATCACAATACTTGAATTGCATTGTCAGTGTTGACAGATAAAAAATGGCTTTGGAAATGTTCGGACATGCTGTGAGATTCCTTACACAGACTATAGATTAATAGGACTTTTTTTCATCACTTGGGTTCAATGTCCCTCTAATTCAAGGCACCAAACCATGAAATGGACCCTTACTGGCCTTTCTCAGTGTTATTAAACGATAAAGAGTTCAATTACAACATGAACTTTGAGTGCTGGTTCCATTTCATTCACTATTGTTTGCTGCGATAAAGGCCAACAGGTCAGCCATATACAGGCAGGGATGTCAAGCATCTTTTTTTTTAAGAATAGCCTATATACTCACTACCGTTCAGAAGTGCTCACCAAGGCTGCATTTATGTGATCAAAAATACAGTAAAAATGTGAAATATTTTTACAATTTAAAACACCTCGTTCCTATTTTCGATGATTTTTAAGTCCAACCGTTGCAGTCTATCAGTTGTATAAAGCATGGCAATGGTAACAAAATCTATGAGAGTAAAAAAAACATGCACAGACAAATCCAAATTAAACCCTGCGGCTCGTGATGACACATTGATGTCCTAAGACATGAAACGATCGGTTTGTGCCAGAAAC